>NC_041382.1:585952467-585960075 GCF_002162155.2 Triticum dicoccoides | reverse complement strand
CCGCCGCGGCCTGCTCCCCGCCGGCGCCTGGCGCCTCCCGCCGCCGCCATTGCGCACCACCTCCGAGCCCCGCGCCGCGCCACCCTGCAGGAGCTCGCCGGAGCTCCCCTCCTCCGGCCAGATCCGGTCGAGGAGCGACCGGATCCGGCGACCTTGACATCGCCGGCGACCTCCCTATTCTTCTACGGCAACCGCGCAGCCCTACCCCGGTCATCCTCGATTTCCGCGCCGGACGAACCCTAGATCTGGAGGTGGTATTTTTCATCTAAGTCCTCAGTTTGCATTAATTTTTAGGCATCTTCATCATGTCGTATCTCCGCATCCGTAGCTCCGTTTTGGGCATGTAGCATATCAAAATGTTCGCCTCGATGATTACATCATTTCATCTCATTGCATCATTTTCATTTGAAGTCATATTGTTGCCCGAAATGCTGTTGGAAGAGAGCTATATGAGATATTTGTCAGATCTGTTTCATCAAATAGATATTTGTCATTTTTGCCATGATTAATGTGTGCATGCTATGCTCCTGAGCTCTACATGTGTTTTGTTATATGCCATGTCATCTTTACAGAGGTGCTTACCATGTATTTTTGTGATATGTGTGGTGACTAGCACAAGCTTGCAAAGTAGCGTAATCGGTAATGCTGTTTTCAGGGACTTAGAATTTCTCTAAGTCCTTGATCTGTTTTTGTCAATATGCCATATATTCATGTTGTTTCCTAGTGATTCGTGCCTCTTTTGAGGATGATCATTAAGGATGTTTTGTTAACATTGTGGTGCTCTATCCATCCATGTCTTTGTTTGCATTTATGGAGCACCCTAGCTTGAGTCAACTGAGCTCTAATTTTGCTATTTCGTGAATCCTGGCAGATTGTTTACTTGTTAGCGATTTTGCCGAGGATGTTGTTGTTGATCCGTGCATGCTATGTTGTTGTTCTTGCCATGAATAGCTTCTATGCTATGTATTCTTGATGGGTGTATGCTTAGTTTGTCAGGCCATGCTCTGTAGTGAGTGCATCGAGCTCGTTAACATGTCTACTTGCTAATCTGATTTGCATGCTCCAGTTTTTCACTAAGTCTTAATCTGTTTATGTTTTGCCATGTTCACGTGCTTGCAATTGTATTTTCTGATCCCTTTTGGCTCAAGGTCACTAAGGCACTTTTGTTAAGTGCTTTGAGTAGCTTCATTTCATGCCTTGCTTTGCCATGTTAAGTTCCTGCAGCATATAGTTTTCATGATCTAAAGTGTGCTACCTGATGTTAAATTCCAGACTTGTGTTAATTTCACTAAGTCTGAAACCTGTTATCGTTTGCATTTTTGCCATGCTTGTTTGAACCTGTTATTGGATGAATTAGCTGTAGCTCAGTGTTCATCTTTTGTCAAGCATCTTGAGTGGATACCTGCCATGTATTTTGTTGTCATGATTGAGTGCCGTAGCATATTTATCTTGATGCATTCAGATGGCTACTTGCTGTTTATTGCAGACCGGTGCCATATTTGTTTTGCTTGCCATTTCCAAACCGTGCATCCGATTCCGGTGATCTTTATATCGATTTCAACCGAAATCACCTCACCTTTCCAGTGGCACTATTGGATTTCCATGTTGAGGCCAGGTTCAACCATTCCTTGTCAAATCTTGCATATGCATCGCATACCGCATCCCGCATATCATACCATGTTTCTGTGGTGGTTGTTTACTATGTTGTGTGTTTCTTTCCGGTGTTACTTCTTCGGGTTGGTTCCGATAACGTCGTGTTTGTGAGGACCCGTTCGACTACGTCCGTTTGTATTCTTCATGGACTCGTTCTTCTTACTTGCGAGATTTTAGGCAAGATGACCATACCCTCGAAATCACTTCTATCTTTGCTTGCTAGTTGCTCGCTCTTTTGCTTGCCTGTGCTGCGATACCTACCACTTGCTTATCATGCCTCCCATATTGTCAAACCAAACCTCTAACCCACCTTGTCCTAGCAAACCGTTGTTTGGCTATGTTACCGCTTTGCTCAGCCCTCTTATAGCGTTGTTAGTTGCAGGTGAAGATTGAAGTTTGTTCCTTGTTGGAACATGGAGATGTTGTTCCTTGTTGGAACATGTTTACTTGTTGGGATATCACAATATATCTTATTTAATTAATGCATCTATATACTTGGTAAAGGGTGGAAGGCTCGGCCTTATGCCTGGTGTTTTGTTCCACTCTTGCCGCCCTAGTTTCTGTCATATCGGTGTTATGTTCCCGGGTTTTGCGTTCCCTACGCGGTTGGGTGATAATGGGAACCCCTTGGCAGTTCGCCTTGAATAAAACTCCTCCATCGATGCCCAACATTGGTTTTACCATTCACCGCCTAGCCTTTTCTTTCCCTTGGGTTCTGCAGACTCAAGGGTCATCATTATTTTAACCCCCCGGGCCAGTGCTCCTTTGAGTGTTGGTCCACCTCGTCAGCCGCCGGTGGTCACCAGGGGCAACTCTGGTCTGGCCTACCGGAAGTTTGGACAATCTGAGTGTGCCCTGAGAACGAGATATGTGCAGCTCCTATCGGGATTTCTCGGCACATTCGGGTGGTGTTGCTGGACTTGTTTTACCATTGTCGAGATGTCTTGTAACCGGGATTCTGAGTCTGATCGGGTCTTCCCGCTAGAAGGAATATCCTTCGTTGACCATGAGAGCTTGTGATGGGCTAAGTTGGGACACCCCTGCAGGGATTTGAACTTTCGAAAGCCGTGCCTGCGGTTATGGGCAGATGGGAATTTGTTAATATTCGGTTGTAGAAAACCTGAAGTTGACCTTAATTAAAATACATCAACTGCGTGTGTTACCGTGATGGTCTCTTTCCGGTGGTGTCCGGGAAGTGAACACGGTGTTGGAGTAATGCTTGACGTAGGTTGTTCTAGGATCACCTCTTGATCATAGTTGTTCGACCGTGCTTTGCCTTCTCTTCTCGCTCTCTTTTGCGAACAGGTTAGCCACCATATATGCTAGTCGCTTGCTGCAGCTCCACATATTACCTTGCCTTTACCTATAAGCTTAAACAGTATTGATCGCGAGGGTGTGAGATTGCTGAGTCCCTATGGCTCACAGATTACTTCCAAAACCAGTTTGCAGGTGCCGATGTTACCGAGCAGGTGACGCAACCAAGCTCAAGGAGGAGCTCGATGAAGATCTTGTCCTTTGTGTTGTTTCGTTCTAGTTGATCAGTAGTGGAGCCCAGTTGGGGTCGATCGGGGACCTTGTCGCATTTGGGGTTCTTCTTTTATTTTGGTTCCGTAGTCGGACCTTGATTGTATTTGGATGTTGTAATGCTTTATTCATGTAATTGTGTGAAGTGGCGATTGTAAGCCAACTATGTATTCTTTTTCCCTTATGAATTACATGGGTTGTGTGAAGATTACCTTACTTGCGACATTGCTTTCAATGCGGTTATGCCTCTAAGTCGTGCTTCGACACGTCGGAGATATAGCCGCATCGAGGGCGTTACAAGTTGGTAATCAGAGCCTTCGCCGACCTTAGGAGCCCCCTGCTTGATCGAATAGCGGACGTTGTTGAGTCTAGAAAAATGTTTTGAGTCATTTAGGAATTATATATCAGAGAGTTAGGAATTCTTTTTACTCCCCACTTCCCTTCATCGCTCTAGTAAGGCATCCTGCGTACAGTTTTGACTCTTCTCTTCTCAAATTTCACTAAAAAAATTTAGGATCGCGTCGGTATCTTGGAATTGTTCCGATCGATTTGTGACGAGAACATTGTTCTTGGTGCCTCCTGACATTTAGGGGTTGTGGCAATGTCTCGGGGAGTTGAGCTCCGAGGTGTTGTCGTCACAATTTTATCGTTGCAGTTCTGGAATACTTGAGTTAGTTTCGCCGACATCGAAAATCTCTTTTATGCAGTTGTTGGTGAGATAACCTCGACGCCACCCAGTACTGGGGCGGGAGTTCGGGAGTATTGCCATAACTCGTATAACGGATGCTTTTCGAAGGTTGAGGTAGACGATTTCCGAAGGTTTCTTGGTTATGTGTTGAAGGATGGATACAACTGGATGTAGGATTTGCTAGTTTTGGGTGAGATATTATGCTTCCCCTGTATCCCCAACACCTGATTGCATAACCGGAAAATTTCGGGAGTTTATAAGCGGGAATTCAAGTAGCTCGTAGGAATTCTTTCCAACAGACACATGATACGATATGGGATCTATCACATGTTTGTTTTCGGCTGATTCTGCGAGTCAATCCTTGTTTTGTTTTTGAGTTGTGGTATTCGAGTTGCTTCGAAGTCAAATGTTGATTCCATACTTTTCTAAGAGGTGTTCTCATATTGCTATGTGAATACAAATCCTTCTTGATCATCGAGATTGTCATCTAAATTTCTTCTCTACCGGCGTGTTTCTCTTCAAGTGGATCCGATCACTTCAACATCCGCAAGATCAACTCAAGTCTTCTCGATGGCGTTCGTTTCATCCATCCCAATTTGTCTTTGTTTTCCCGCCCACCCGCCCTTGTTTTCTTCAAGGACTCAGAATTCTTAATCAAGTGTCCTTTTATTCATGTGAAGTCTCTCCATTCTTTCCTTCATGTTCTTACCCGGTGATTCTCATGAAGATTCTGACGGAGCTTCAAGTTATCATTATTTGCTCTTTTCTTCTCCGGTGGAACCAATTCAAGCTTTGTTGATCATACCTTTTCCTCGTCTCAATACCTTCTCATGCCAGTGCACTTTATTATCATTCCACTTCTCACTATTTATTATTCCGGAGTGCTCAAGATATCTCGAGGTTGTTATCTCATTCAAGACATTTAATTCTACCAGTGCAATATCTCTTTTCAAGCAATCGTTCTATGGTGTTCCTTTCGAGTGGGCCCTAACCCACAGGTCTTTTCCCAGGATCTTACCTGACTCTTCTTATTTTACCGGAGTTATCCTAAATTCTTTTCGAAGTTTGACGTAAGAATGAGTTATCATCAGTCAAATGTCTTTCTCCAAGTTCTTTCAAATTCTTTTCATCGTTGGATCAACCTTTTCCATTATTCATTCCGGAGTGCCTCAATAATTCTCAGTGGTGGTTCTCATCATCATTCTCTGCATTTGAAGACCGAAGAAGAGTTTCTCTTTAATATTGCTCCATTCTCTTCAAAGATTCGTGATTCTAGCTTGTTGCCATCCTCTCATAATTGGTTTGATTGTGAGAATTCTTTTCACCTATCCAGAGCAATTCAAGATTCCTTTCAATTTGATTATCCGAAGCCCATCATTTCAGAAGATTTATTCATTCTCAGCTTTCAGTAACCATTCTCCAGATTTACCGGTGTTCATTCAAATATTCTCTATTCAGTTCGTGATCCCTTCATTCTCATGTATCTAGTTTGTCTCAAGTACCTTCATTCATTTGCTAATTCTTACCCGATGATTCATCCCTTTACTTCATTCATTGCAATTCTTACGGTGGTTCGTTCAAGATTTCTCTTCCTCATCAATTCATTTGTTGTTTCAATCCTTCCGGTGGTTCACTGAAGACCTTCCCAAGTTGACGCTATATCTATCTTAACCCTTTCTACGAGAATAAGTAATACGTCAAACCCGTTGATTGTCATCAATTTAACTGGTGAAGGATAAGCATAATGTAATTCTTATTCTTGTTCTTCCAAGTGCTCAATTCCTTATTACGGAGGTCCATAAAATTCTCGGTTTCACTTGGTTCATCTTTTCTTTTCCGGAGTTCCAAGTTTCCACTTTATCTCGTCGCAAAGCTTCATCTAATCATTGCAAGGCTTCAATCTTTTTCCTTTCATCCTTCTTTTCGTTTGATCATCCTCTTGTTACCGAAGTTCTTCATGTAGGTTCTACATGATGGTTCATAAAGGATTTAATTCCTTCTCGAAGTGTTCATCAAGATTCTTTTTAGAGGAGGTCAAGTTTTTCTCATCTTGCAATCCGGAGTGCAATTCTTTCAACCGTATCATTGGAGGCGGTATTATGTCATTCTTGATGATTTGCGCTTATGTTTCATAACTCACATGTTGTTAAGAGTGAAATAATTAAATCCATCAACCTCTTCGTTGGAGTTATCTCGTGTCACGTTTCACCTAAAGCCTTCCCTAAGGATTGTTGCTAATTCTGGTTCTTATAATGATCCAAGTGCTTCATTTATCCTCCCGGTGAAATACTTTCTCGTCTCCTTGTTCATATGAATCCAATTCTTTTTCCCGTGAGTGGCAGGTTGTCACCTCATATTTTGAGATGTTTTCCATAAGCCCACATCAAGCCTATCTTTTCGTTGTTGTTAATCCAACAACTCCGTTCTAGCATTTGTTGTAAGCGTGCTCTCCCAAGATCTTGTTTTCCCCTTCGTTAACTCCATTCTTACTTTTGTTCCGGAGGCATTGTGTTGTTGCTCTCTTCAAACCTTCTTCTTGTTCTTGTCAGGATCTTGTTCTTTTCATGCTTATCCATCTAACCGGAGTGTTGTGTCATCTCTTCTAGTTCTTTTCGCCTTATCAAGCCTTGCATATCGTCTCATCTTACCAAGTTCTTATTCAATTCCTTTTCTTTTCAATCGGAATGCTGCCTGAAGTTGTTCTCCCGTCTTCCTCTTTCTAACGGAGTGTTTTCAACTTCGTTCATCTCCGTTGTATTCTTCTTTCCATTTGTGCAACCTCGCAAGGTTCTTTGGTTTCACTTGTTTTGTCAAAGGAGCAACTTAGTTTTACCTCTTCTTTTTCTCCTCCGTTTTTCCCTCCGGTGCCATTCTAGATCTCGGGACGAGATCCTCTCGTAGTGGTGGAGTGTTGTAACGCCCCGAGACCGATGTGCCAGGTGTCTTCCAGTTATTCGCTGTTGTTGCCTTGTCATTGCTTGCGTGTCATGCATTGCATATCATGTCATCATGTGCATTGCTTTTGCATACATGTTCGTCTCATGCATCCAAGCATTTTCCCCATTGTCCGCTTTGCAATCCGGCGCTCCTATGTCACCCGGTGTCCCTTTCTACCTCTTTTCGTGTGTGGGGGTTAAACATTTTCGGATTGGACCGAGACTTGCCATGCGACCTTGGTTTACTACCGGTAGACCGCCTGTCAAGTTTCGTGCCATTTGGACTTCGTTTGATACTCCAACGGTTAACCGAGGGACCGAAAAGGCCTCGTGTGTGTTGCAGCCCAATACACTCTCTAGGTGGCCCAAAACCCACCTAAGACCTCTCCATCATCTGGAGCGTTCGATCACGATTGCGTGGCCGAAAACCGCACCTCATTTGGACTCTCCTAGCTCCCTCTACCTATATATTTGTGATCCCCTCCAAAATTTCCGCAGATGAAACCCTAAATTTCCCTCCCCCCGCACGCCGCCGGACATGTCCGCGCCCGCCGGACGAAATCCCGCCGCCGCTCCTGTCTAGTGGCAACGTGCCACGTGTCCCACATCCGCCGTCCCCTCCACAGGCCCGTGCGGCCCGGATCGGGCCCGCGGGGCCCAACCATCGCCGCCGCCACCCGCGGAGGACCCCGCGCGCGCCGCATTCCGTCTTCTCGGCTTCCGGCCATCGGAGCTGCGCTGGCCACCGCAGCGCTCGCCGCCGTTCGCCGCAGAGCGCGCGCCGCCGCCGTTTCGTTCCACCGCAGC
>NC_041382.1:585913013-585952064 GCF_002162155.2 Triticum dicoccoides | reverse complement strand
CCTCCCGGCGGCGAGATCTCCGCCGCCCGCGCCCTCTGCGCGCCTCGCCGCCGCCCGCTTCCCGTCGGCGACCGCCCCTGCCGGAGCTCACCGCCCCGCCGCGGCCTGCTCCCCGCCGGCGCCTGGCGCTCCCCACCGCCGCCGCCGTTGCGCACCACCTCCGAGCCCCGCGCCGCGCCACCCTGTCGGAGCTCCCCTCCTCCGGCCAGATCCGGTCGAGGAGCGACCGGATCCGGCGACCTTGACATCGCCGGCGACCTCCCTCTTCTTCTCCGGCAACCGTGCAGCCCTACCCCGGTCATCCTCGATTTCCACGCCGGACGAACCCTAGATCTGGAGGTGGTATTTTTCGTCTAAGTCCTCAGTTTGCATTAATTTTTAGGCATCTTCATCATGTCGTATCTCCGCATCCGTAGCTCCGTTTTGGGCGTGTAGCATATCAAAATGTTCATCTCGACGAGTACATCATTTCATCTCATTGCATCATTTTCATTTGAGGTCATCTTGTTACCCGAAATGCTGTTGGAAGAGAGCTATATGAGATATTTGTCAGATCTGTTTCATCAAATAGATATTTGTCATTTTTGCCATGATTAATGTGTGCCTGCTATGCTCCTGAGCTCTACATGTGTTTTGTTATATGCCATACCATCTTTACAGAGGTGCTTACCATGTATTTTTGTGATATGTGTGGTGACTAGCACAAGCTTGCAAATTAGCGTAATCGGTAATGCTGTTTTCAGGGACTTAGAATTTCTCGAAGTCCTTGATCTATTTTTGTCAATATGCCATATGTTCATGTTGTTTCCTAGTGATCCGTGCCTCTTTTGAGGATGATCAGTAAGGATGTTTTGTTAACATTGTGGTGCTTTATCCATCCATGTCTATGTTTGCATTTATGGAGCACCCTAGCTTGAGTCAATCGAGCTCTACTTTTGCTATTTCGTGAATCCTGGCAGATTGTTTACTTGTTAGCGATTTTGCTGAGGATGTTGTTGTTGATCCGTGCATGCTATGTTGTTGTTCTTGCCATGAATAGCTTCTATGCTATGTATTCTTGATGGGTGTATGCTTAGTTTGTCAGGCCATGCTCTGTAGTGAGTGCATCGAGCTCGTTAACATGTCTACTTGCTAATCTGATTTGCATGCTCCAGTTTTTCACTAAGTCTGAATCTGTTTATGTTTTGCCATGTTCATGTGCTTGCAATTGTATTTTCTGATCCCTTTTGGCTCAAGGTCACTAAGGCACTTTTGTTAAGTGCTTTGAGTAGCTTCATTTCATGCCTTGCTTTGCCATGTTAAGTTCCTGCAGCATATAGTTTTCATGCTCTAAAGTGTGCTACCTGATGTTAAATTCCAGACTTGTGTTAATTTCACTAAGTCTGAAACCTGTTATCGTTTGCATTTTTGCCATGCTTGTTTGAACCTGTTATTGGATGAATTAGTCGTAACTCAGTGTTCATCTTTTGTCAAGCATCTTGAGTGGATACCTGCCATGTATTTTGTTGTCATGATTGAGTGTCGTAGCATATTTATCTTGATGCATTCAGATGGCTACTTGCTGTTTATTGCAGACCGGTGCCATATTTGTTTTGCTTGCCATTTCCAAACCGTGCATCCGATTCCGGTGATCTTTACATCGATTTCAATCGAAATCACCTCACCTTTCCAGTGGCACTATTGGATTTCCATGTTGAGGCCAGGTTCAACCATTCCTTGTCAAATCTTGCATATGCATCGCATACCGCATCCCGCATATCATACCATGTTTGTGTGGTGGTTGTTTACTATGTTGTGTGTTTCTTTCCGGTGTTACTTCTTCGGGTTGGTTCCGATAACGTCGTGTTTGTGAGGACCCGTTCGACTACGTCCGTTTGTCTTCTTCATGGACTCGTTCTTCTTCCTTGCGGGATTTCAGGCAAGATGACCATACCCTCGAAATCACTTCTATCTTTGCTTGCTAGTTGCTCGCTCTTTTGCTTGCCTATGCTGCGATACCTACCACTTGCTTATCATGCCTCCCATATTGTCAAACCAAACCTCTAACCCACCTTGTCCTAGCAAACCGTTGTTTGGCTATGTTACCGCTTTGCTCAGCCCTCTTATAGCGTTGTTAGTTGCAGGTGAAGATTGAAGTTTGTTCCTTGTTGGAACATGGAGATGTTGTTCCTTGTTGGAACATGTTTACTTGTTGGGATATCACAATATATCTTATTTAATTAATGCATCTATATACTTGGTAAAGGGTGGAAGGCTCGGCCTTATGCCTGGTGTTTTGTTCCACTCTTGCCGCCCTAGTTTCCGTCATATCGGTGTTATGTTCCCGGATTTTGCGTTCCTTACGCGGTTGGGTGATAATGGGAACCCCTTGACAGTTCGCCTTGAATAAAACTCCTCCAGCGATGCCCAACATTGGTTTTACCATTCGCCGCCTAGCCTTTTCTTTCCCTTGGATTCTGCAGACTCAAGGGTCATCATTATTTTAACCCCCCCGGGCCAGTGCTCCTCTGAGTGTTGGTCCACCTCGTCAGCCGCCGGTGGTCACCAGGGGCAACTCTGGTCTGGCCTACCGAAAGTTTGGACAATCTGAGTGTGCCCTGAGAACGAGATATGTGCAGCTCCTATCGGGATTTGTCGGCACATTCGGGCAGTGTTGCTGGACTTGTTTTACCATTGTCGAGATATCTTGTAACCGGGATTCTGAGTCTGATCGGGTCTTCCCGCTAGAAGGAATATCCTTCGTTGACCGTGAGAGCTTGTGATGGGCTAAGTTGGGACACCCCTGCAGGGATTTGACCTTTCGAAAGCCGTGCTTGCGGTTATGGGCAGATGGGAATTTGTTAATGTTCGGTTGTAGAAAACCTGAAGTTGACCTTAATTAAAATACATCAACTGCGTGTGTTACTGTGATGGTCTCTTTCCGGCGGTGTCCGGAAAGTGAACACGGTGTTGGAGTAATGCTTGACGTAGGTTGTTCTAGGATCACCTCTTGATCATAGTTGTTCGACCGTGCTTTGCCTTCTCTTCTCGCTCTCTTTTGCGAACAGGTTAGCCACCATATATGCTAGTCGCTTGCTGCAGCTCCACATATTACCTTGCCTTTACCTATAAGCTTAAATAGTCTTGATCGCGAGGGTGTGAGATTGCTGAATCCCTGTGGCTCACAGATTACTTCCAAAACCAGTTTGCAGGTGCCGATGTTACCGAGCAGGTGACGCAACCAAGCTCAAGGAGGAGCTCGATGAAGATCTTGTCCTTTGTGTTGTTTCGTTCTAGTTGATCAGTAGTGGAGCCCAGTTGGGGTCGATCGGGGACCTTTTCGCATTTGGGGTTCTTCTTTTATTTTGGTTCCGTAGTCGGACCTTGATTGTATTTGGATGTTGTAATGCTTTATTCATGTAATTGTGTGAAGTGGCGATTGTAAGCCAACTATGCATTCTTTTTCCCTTATGAATTACATGGATTGTGTGAAGATTACCTCACTTGCGACATTGCTTTCAATGCGGTTATGCCTCTAAGTCGTGCTTCGACACGTGGGAGATATAGCCGCATCGAGGGCGTTACAACATCACCCGTCGGGCTACCACCTCCCCGCCGGCTGGATGCTGAGCGCCGGAGGTGTGCCGGTCCCTCCTGTCCCTACCGGTGTGGCACGCCGGATGGCCATCACGAACCACTACTACCACGAGTTCACGCCGGAGCAGCGGAGGAATCCCAACTAGCATCCCGACTTGGGAAGCCTTCATCATCTTTCGGCGTGAGAGGGCGCTCGCCAGGTACGAGGAGGACAGCCCACCTCCTTCTTCGAACTTCAACGAGGCCGGTCGTCGGCTGTGGTGGCGCAACCGGACTCTCGAGAGCGTCATGGCCAACAACACGGCCGGCGATAGACTCCGCCTGCGCTACCCTCAAATCCAGCCCACACGCGCGCGTGCCCAGCCTTCAAGGTTCAACTGCAGCGACGACGACCACGTCAAGTACTTCTGTGGCGAGTACTACTACGACTATAGTGGCGAGTATTACAGGTCTAGGCAGGAGGATGACTGAATCACTCCAAGATTCCAAAACAAGTTCGGCCGATTGTGACTTAATCTGGCCATGTATCTTAATTTTCAGTTGTGTCGTGTAACTTAGTATTAGTCTAATTGTACTTTAATTCCATTTCAAATTGTATCTTTATCAATGAATTGGGAATTCAAATATGCGCAAATTCATAAATTGTTACTAGTTTGAATAGTTGGAATAATTATTTTTGAAAACTGAAAATATATTTAGATTATTTATGCAATATCAATCACTTTTCATATTGAAAGTTTTGTCAAATTTGTAACAATGCAAAAAATGTGAATTCAAATATGCGCAAATTCATAAATTGTTACTAGTTTGAATAGTTAGAATAATGATTTTTGAAAGCAGAAAATATATTTGGATTATTTATGCAATATCAATCACTTTTCATATTGAAAGTTTTGTCAAATTTGTAACAATACAAAAAATGGGAATTCAAATATGCGCAAATTCATAAATTGTTACTAGTTTGAATAGTTAGAATAATGTTTTTTGAAAACAGAAAATATATTTGGATTATTTATGCAATTTCAATCACTTTTCATATTGAAAGTTTTTTCAGATTTAAAACAGAGCAAAAACTAGATAATTTAAATGTTTGAAATATTTAAAAAATGGGCCAGAAAATGAAAACGTTTGAACACAGCGCGCCAAAGGGTCAGACCCTTTTGCACCGGCTGGTATTACAAACCGGTGTAAATGGGTCTTTTACACCTGTTGGTAATACCAGCTGGTGCAAAAGGGTGTGACCTTTGGCGCGCAGGAACCACCGCCAAAACACCTTTCGCACCGGCTGGTAATACCAGCCGGTGTAAAAGACCCCTTTTACACCGGTTGGTGTTACGAGCCGGTGACCCTTTTACACCGGCTCGTAACACCAATCGATGTAAAAGGGTGTTAGGGTATTTAAGCCGGGGCAAGCCACGCCCCGGTGCAACACTTAGTAGAAATCGATGAAGACGAAGGGCGCGCGCAGAAACCACGCCGTCAGGCTGCCAAAATCCGTCGCTGCCGCCGTCGTGCGTCGACTTCGGCCGTTCTCAGCCGCACCACCGCCGTGCGCGTCGATTCCGCCGTTCTCCGCCGCCGCTGAACCTGAAGTGGCCGCCCGCGTCGCCGCCGTGCCCGCTGCGTCCTCCACTGCTCCTCGACGCCGGCGTCCGCGCTCCTCGTCGCTGCCCGCGTCGCCTGCGCTCCTGCGTGTGCCCTACGCGCCGCCGTGCTCGCCTTTCACCGTCACCTGCCTCGGCCCTCCTCCTGCAGGTGCCGCGCGCGCCGATCCCCTCTCTGTACAGAGAGAGAGAATTCTCTCTGTACATAGAGGGTTTTTTAAGTTGTTTTTTTAATTTACTTATGTTGTATTAGTTTAGAGATATGATTTAATTGTTTAGTTGTTTTTAGTTATTTTTTAATTGACTTGGTGTATATTGTATTAGTTTAGAGATATGATTTAATTTAGTGTTTTTAGTTTTTTTAATTTAGGTAAATATTTTAGGTATATTAATTTAGGTATATAGTGATTTAGCTTAGGTAATTTAGGTATATTTGAATATAGGGTAATTTAGGTATATTAATTTAGAGATATGATTTTAGAATTAGAAAATTTTGTTGTTATATATTTTAGTGATTTTAAGACTTATTGAATTTAGGACTTAGTGAAATTTTAGTGAAATTGTAGTGTATTATATATTGGTGAATTAACTTGGTGAAATTTTAAGACTTAGTGAAATTTTAAGACTTAGTGATTTTAAGACTTAGTGAAATTTAGGACTTAGTGAATTTACTTCGTAAAATTTTAGAATTTTGATTGTAGTACTATATCTTTGTAAGATGCCTCTTGTAAGGAAAAAATTGTTGGGGTTCGTAGCATGGAAAACAAATTTTTTCCTACGCAACAACGAATAAACCCTAGCCAAGATCCATCTAGGAGATGCATGCAACGAAACATGAATATGCAAACATGCATAACTTGATTTACATACCATTGCAAATCAGTAGCGGAAGCTTGAAAGAAGGTGTCGACGAAGTCCGATCACGATCCGTTCAGTCTTGGCGATCCGCGAGATGATCAAGCGCCGCAAGTGCAACGCCTCCGAGAGTGTTACACACGTACAGCTTGACGACGTCGGCGCTTCTCCGTTCCAGCGGATACACGACAAAGTAGAGAGATCACTTCAACGTCACGGCGGTGTGACGATGAACGTGGCGCAATTCCGGCAGGGCTTCGCCCGGACGGTCCTTCGGAGATTCCCGGAACAAGGGTTCCGGCGAGATTTCCGATGATCACCAACTAGATCCGGAGACCTAGATGTGAACTCGGAGGAGTAGAAGATCACCGGGCACCGGGCACAACTAGCACCGACGCGGGGAGGCGACGGCGAGAGGCGGCGGGTGGCCGGCGGCAGCGCGGCGACGACGACGGGCGCCGGCGGCGGGCGGCGCAGGTCGGGTGGCGGCGGCTCGGGCGGGGTGCGGGTGGAGGACGGGGCTGCGAGCTTGTGTCTCGTGTTGTGTTTTGCCATGCCCCGGGGTCTCGTTTATATAGGCGGCCACGGAGGTCACGGTTTCGGAAACCGATAAAAACTCCGTACTCCAACCCAACTCAAACTCCACACTTGTCATAATTGGAAAAGAAAAAAGAACACACCGGAGGGAGGGACTCCTCTCCCTCCCCAATTCGGCTAGGAGGGAGGAGGGAGTCCTCCCTCCCCACCAACTCGGACAGCCGGCCGGCCAGGTGCGCCTCGCCTGGGTGGGGTCGGCCCAGCTGGCCCGGCCCCACCCCCTTTCTAGAACTTTCCGAACTTTCCCGGTTTTACCCGAAACTTTCTAGAACCTTCCAATATATGAACTTAGGGGTTTTTCCGCTATTCCGAATCCATCCATGATACTCCCGAAGTCAACCGGGACTCCGATCTTTCTCCGAACAATAATTGCGCCTATCTTTCTCTCTTACCCAAAGCGTCGTACTGACTTAAGTGTGTTACCCTACGGGTCCGGTAAACAATGTCAGTTGTGACTATTCTCATAGTCACGCGTAGTAGGGAGACTTTGGAAACGTCTATGCTACCCCGACTGTTTACTCGGATGATCAACTTGATCATCTCACAAACCACTTTGACCGTCGATATATAATTCCCATGTCCTGCGATATGTTACTTACCCGAGATATTGATCGTCAGTATCGTCGTACCTTAGTTCAATCTTGTTACCGGTAAGTTCTCTTTTCTCATAATAACTATTCACTCTCTTGAACTAGTAGAAAAAGGGTCAAATATGAAGCACATTAGTGCTGGTTTGAATTTGAGCCGGCACTAATGTGTCCATTAGTGCCGGTTCCAACGGCTAGGCAGGCTGACATCATTAGTACCCGTTCGTGGCAAACCTTTAGCACCGGTTCATGCCACGAACCATTACTAATGAGGTTGTGTCAGGCTAGGGTCAGGCTGGGGCCCCCACGAAGACCTTTAGTACCAGTTCATGCCATGAACCGGTACTAGAGTTTCTTTGTAAGCTAATTTTTAGTCCCACCTCGCCAAGAGAGAGGCAGTATGAGCGGTTTATAAGCTGTGAGTGCACAGATAATGACGAAGAGTTGCAATGCTCACCTGCATGTTGATTAGCTTCAAGCCTTGCGGAATAGCATAGATTGCACTGAGCTATGTGCTATGCAGTCTAAACTATTCCGAAAGGCTTGAAGCAAATTAACCAGCATTGCACCTCTTTTTTTATTTTTAATAACTTATTTGAACTCCAGACTTCTTTTGTGTTCAGTATGCAGCATTCAAATCGACGTCATTAATTTCCAACACGTTCTGACATCATTTGTTGTTTTTCGGTCATTTACCTAATTGTTTAGAGAGCTAAATGACCGTGAAATTGAAAATCACTACAAAATGAATCCTGAAAATGTTGAAACTTGGCATCGTATCATCATTTCTCCCGCATAGCATGTGCGAAAGGGTAGAGAGGGTTACGGCAAAAACTGGATGCACTTCGTGTACAAACTGGACAAACTCTTTCGGAGTATCAGAGTTTCGGACGAGAACTCATCTGTTACACGATCACTTCAATGTTTTTTAAACTTATTTGAACTCCGTACTTCTTTTGTGTTCAGTATGCAGCATTCAAAACGACGTCATCAATTTCCTATATGTTCTGACATCATTTGTTGTTTTTCGGTTATTTACCTAATTGTTTAGAGAGCTAAATGACCGTGAAATTTAAAATCACTACAAAATGAATCCTGAAAATGTTAAAACTTGGTATGGTATCATCATTTCACCCGCATAGCATGTGCGAAAGAGTAGAGAGGGTCACGACAAAAACTGGACGCACTTCGTGTACAAACTGGACAAACTCTTTCGGAGTATCAGGGTTTCGGACGAGAACTCATCTGTTACACGGCCACTTCAATGTTTTTTAAACTTATTTGAACTCCGTACTTCTTTTGTGTTCAGTATGCAGCATTCAAAGCGACGTCATCAATTTCCAACATGTTCTGACATCTATATTTCACACAATGTATTATGTTTCCCCATAACACAGTCAAGCATGATTTATATAGACGATTATCAAGAACATGAATTGGCTCATATAATAAAATATACCTTTATTATTGTCTCTAGGGCACCGATTCCAACAAAAATAAGCCTCTTGTAAGTTGTCGACACCCCTCTCGGAGTCTCGTTGTCGAGACTCCGAGAGGGGTCTCGACAACTTACAAGAGGCATATTTTAGTAAAATTATTTAGATTATTTTGACTTAGGTTATAGAAATGTTCATTATAGAATTTGCATGTAAGTTGTCGAGACCCCTCTCGGGCTCTCGACAACCCTAATTGAACAGAAAATATGCCTTTTGTAAGTTGTCGATACGCCTCTCAGAGTCTCGCCAACTTACAAGAGGCATATTAGATGTTCAATTATGGTTGCCGTGAGCCCGAGAGGGGTCTAGAGTCTTGTAAAGTTGTCGAGACCCCTCTCGGGCTCACGGCAACCATAATTGAACATCTAATATGCATATGTTGATTTTTTTTATTGTAGAATTTTCACATATATATGTATTTGACTTGTACCTTTCATTTGTATTAGCTGAGCTATGGCCGGTAGAGATGGTGAAGACGAGTTCTTAAAGATCATACATGATGGTACGCGACCGATCGCAACGCGGGAGGAAGATGACGGCTCGCAGTACCTGAACGATTCGGCTCCAGGAATGGAGGAAGAACAACATGATGTGGAAGCGGAAACAGGCCAAGAAGACCACCATGAAGACCACCAGGAAGACCTTGCCTTAGTAAAGGCCAGGGAACCTTCTGCTTCCAAGAAGACCTCCAGGAAGACCACCTCTGCATCGACGGCAGAATCAAAGAAGTCGAAACGAGGCCCGGCTAAAGAGATGACTGTTGGAGAGCATCTGATAATCGAAGCTGTCTATCATACCGGCGAGCCTTCTGCTCCTAAGAAGGTTGCAACAAAATTTGCAAATCAATGGGGAGTAATCGTTAGAGACCTGGTGCCGATAAGTGTTCAAGAGTGGAATCGGCCAGGAAAGGAAGATGAACCAACAGATGTGACATTTGTCCCTGATGAATTGAAGAACCAACTTTTTGAGAGGCTAATGACACATTTCGGTTTACCGGAATGCGACAGTGAAGAGGAATTCCAGAGAATGTTCGCCGCGCTCAGGCACTGGTCTCTGAAGAAGATGGCGGAGGCTTTCAATGCATACAAGACCAGGCTATGGAACACATATACAAAGAAGAAAACAGATCCAGTATTTGCGGGGCCGCTAGAGAAGCAGAAGCAAAACTGGCCGTTATTTAAGGCATACAAGGAATCAGATGCTGGTAAAGCTAGGTCACTGAAGAACAAGGAGAATGCCTCAAAGAAAAAATATCACCACACTATGGGTTCGGGAGGCTACAGGGCTGCACTGCCTAAGTTTAATAAGCTAGAGGCTGATCTGCGGGCTCAGGGGATCGTCCCAGCTACACACGATTTTCTCCCAAGAGCGAGAAATTTGTTGCTTGGCCATGGAGCAACGTATGACGCAAACGGTGATATCATTCCGAACAAAAAGATAGAGGAACCCTTTAATGCACTTATTAAAGTCTTTGAAGCAAGAAAAAAGGGGGAGTTCGTGCGGGATCGAGAGAGAGACGAGCTGGCGGAGGCCCTTGGGAATCCGGAACATGGAGGCCGGGTATGAGGCTGGGGAAATTATCCGTGGTCGCATGGGTTTTCCGCTGAAGACGCCCTATTTCCACGAAAACATGTTTTAGAGCCTATGCACCCGGGTATTCCTTATCCAACCACTCATTTCTGCATCACGATTCGTGCAAATAATTTTCTTTTTTTTGTTTCTCTCATATAGAACATGTATTTGTACTTCAACTTTGCAGCACAACAAAGCTTTCTATGTAGAATGTGGGATAAAACTTACAGATTTCTTAGTCCAACATAAATATACAAAATGAGATTTATTTGATTAAAAAATCTTATTTTTCATATTTATGTCGGACAAAAAAATCTGAAAGTTTTATCTCACATTCTAGTTACAAAGTTATGTTGTACTGCAAAGTTTGAAGTTCAAGACATGTTTTATATGAGAGGAACAAAAAAGAGAAAATTCCATGTAATAAGGTAGTTGTGTAGCACAGATCTCAACGCAACATTGGAGTGTTAGGATAGTGAGGCCCGGGTGCATAAGCTCACAGAATCTGCATTCCCTATTTCCATATAGAAGCCGAGAGAGAGGAAATCAGAGGAAGGAGGCGGAGGTGACAAAAAAAGTTTGCTGTACATGATGCCGAATTGGCGGAGTTGAAACAGCAGATGGCCGAGATTAGAGGAATGCGCTCCCAGCAGCCAGACGGTGATGATGGCCCATCGCAACGCCGGAGCAGCGTGGCTTCAAGCCAGCAGGTCGCGCCTGACGATGCAGCGGTGACACTAAATGTGATTGATGATGCTGCTGCAGAAATGGAGGCTGTGGATGCAATCAAGGAGAGGACAAACTGTGAGCTGCATGTGTCGGTGAACAACATGTCCATGAAGGTGGCTGACGGCTACACTTTGCCTTGTTCTGATGGAGCAACCATCCATGGCTGTCCCATTCCACCTGGATATGCTCGGGTGTTTGTGGACGAGATTATTCCGCTTTGGAGCAGACTGCATCTTGATCGCGCCGTAGGTGATGGGATAGAGACGCTAGAGCAAGCTGTCAACAACTTCATAGTCTGGAAGAAGAAAGACATCATCATTCCTCCTCCGGCGGCTCCTGCGGCACCTCCTTCTTCGAGAGGCGGTCAGTCACCACCACCACCACCACCTCCAGCGCCTCCTTCTCCGAGAAGCAGTCCACCACCACCTACAGGGAGTCCACACCTCGACGCTGTGGACCTCAGCAGCTCGAGTCTGCCTCGATCTCCGCTGCCTCAGCCGACTCCGCCGCCCACTAACTCACGCGGGCAGAAGCGTAAGGGTGGTAGCAC
Organism: Triticum dicoccoides; assembly: GCF_002162155.2. Lineage (NCBI taxonomy): Eukaryota > Viridiplantae > Streptophyta > Magnoliopsida > Poales > Poaceae > Triticum > Triticum dicoccoides. The sequence continues at coordinate 585,940,498 of NC_041382.1, read as the reverse complement.
CGACGCCTCTCTGTCGAAGCTCCCGAAGAGATCGCCATGAAAGAAAAGAGAGCCTCTGCCGAAGGTTCCCAAGGCGCCGCCGGTGTTGCCCTACCATAGGTCTGTGGAGGAGAACAAGGCGTGGGTGGACGCGGACACGAAACAGCAGATGTCTACGTGGGGGAAAGCGAAACCCGCCTCGCTGCCAAAGGAGCCACTAGATCCGAAAACGAAGAACCACTTTAAGGATATGCTGGACATGCCATCCCAAGTTCAGCTAAACCTAAACAGTGACTACGACCGCAATGTATTGAAGACTCACTCCGCAGCCGTGAAGAAGGGGAGGACAATTCCCCAGCTTGGGGAGCAGAAAAATCAAGAGATCGCCCCGCTGAAGGTGTTATCCGAAGCATCCGAAGCCCCAGCAAACATTGATATGGATGTTGTACGGCAGTTTGCGAGAGATACCGGTATGGCTGTTCAGCAATGTCTAAGCAGTCGCGACGGGGATCTGCCTCCAATGGCTGAGCTAGCATGGAAATATGAGCTAGGAAAGTCTCTCATCAGACCTGAGCAGCTCGGCGAGCTAACAACCATGAAGCGTCAGCTGCATCAGTATTACTTGAATGCCGCAACTAAAAACTGGATCAGCTCACGATCCGAGTTACAGATGAACAGTTCTTCCGCAACGACTTTACCGTCATTGATTTTGAAGATCTATATTTCCTCTACAATTTCGAGGGCCTTGACAAACCGATCCTCAGCACGTATTGTCTGTAAGTGAGTACTTTATCTCTGTAATTAAGTCTCTACATCTTCATCTTGTTCGATCATTGCTTCTTATATGTTATCCTCACTGTACGCCATATATAGTACTATGCAGAATTAAGATTCGGGAAGGTACCAGTGGCATTGGGTTCGTTGACCCATATATGATCAATGATAAGATGTTCTTAGACTGTCCCAAGGAAACGGAGAATAACCTCCTGAACTATTTGGAGCGGCAATTTTTCATGAGCGAAATACTATTTCCTTGGCGATCCGGGTGAGTGTTACTGTCTTCTGCATATTCCTGCACATTTCTATTCTGCTAACTCGATGCTAAGGGTAACTGATGAGTAATGTGATTATAAACATGTGCAGTTTCCACTGGATTCTGCTCAACATTCATGTTGACACCGGAGTCGTCGATCTTTATGACTCCATGAATAGGGGGCAAGCTGCATACCCGGAGTTGATTGCACGGCTCAACAGGTAAGTTCAACCATTGTCGCACGGTATCGTCCCCTTTTGTTCAATCAGAATCGTACGATGACCCATTTATCCTTTTTTTTTTGCCGGACAGGGCTTGGAACAGGTTCAGGAAGAACCAAGCCGGTCTTACGAACAACGTGCTACGATTTGATAAAGTCATCGTAAGTAGCACTTGCTAGATTCACGCATCTCTTTAATTGCTTGACTATTATTTGATTAAATTCTTTTTCTCGTAAAGTGCCCTCAGCAGCCTCCGGGAACCAACTTATGTGGATTCTATGTCATGGAGAACATCCGGATTAAGATGAACGAGCGGAAGATGAACTCAAAGAAGTTGGCCATCCACGACTTGCGGGAAGAGCTCCTACCGCATGACCGCCTTTCATCAATCCAGGAGGAACTGGCGGGATTTTTGGTTAAGGAGGCCATAAATCCCGACGGAGGATGCCATGTAGCTTGCAATGATCTCCGTCACCATAAGAGATCTTGAAATTTACTCGATGTAATATAGTCTCCATGTGTAATGCTCCTTGTATATGATCTCCATGTAATCATCGGATTACGCGCCATGAATTAGTCTCGATATACTATATTGTAAATGCTAATATAATATATAAAATTATTTAATTACGCATGCGGCCGGAAAATCACCCCAAAACGCGCGGCCGGAAAAGCACCCAAAACACGACAGAAAATGAGGCCAAAACAGCACCAGGCAAGTGCTGCCAGGCGCTGCCACGTGTGAGCCCTTTTACACTGGGTTGTGTCCCGGGCCGGTGCAAAAGGGTGGCGAGCCTGGCGCGTTGGGCAGCCCACGCGCTGCACCCTTTTGCACCGGGCCGTAACCCAACCGGTGCAAAAGGGTGCACCCTTTTGTCACGGCTGGGCGGAAGCGGCTGGGCCACCGGTGTAAAAGGGTGTCCCAGCCCGGTTCAAAAGGTGTTGTTTCTACTAGTGAGAGTGGCCTCAAGCCGCGACAGTTTTATTCAATGGGAAGTACCAAAATGAGCTTCTTGTCTCAGTAGTCGGTAGAGCATCAAGTCCCAGACAAGTGCGTTGATAAAAAAAATTCAAATTTAAAGATACAAAAAAATCTAGAAACAATATAATGATGTAGAAATAATAATTCACAGTACTTCTGTGCAAAAAATCGTATGAAAATACATTATATTCTAGCCTCAGTAAAAAAGTGAAATTTATAGATATGGGACGTGAACAGTGAAATCAGTGATTCACCCAAATTTCGTTAAATTTGTCTTTTTTGCTGCGCCAAAAATACATGTATTTTTGTTTTAATTTTTCGAATCTTTTTGTTTCTAAAAGCATATCCATTTTTTTGGGGTTTGATCTAACAGAATGGTCTCAATTAGTATCTTGGTGAAGCCAAGCGTTCCTATATAATAGAAGCACATGGATTGTCGATCTCTCTGTCGGCCTCGCTGCATCGTGTCGTGTTAGTCATGATAGGTGAATTCAGTTCATTCAGCATGATAGGTTGTATTTGTTACAAAATTCTTTTTCTGAAAAACATAGACATAATATGATATTTGTTGTGTTTGAATTTGTGCCACTGAATGATGTTGACGCGCGTGCGCGCGCATGTTTACTAGTTGTATAAAATAAGTCAACTTTAGAACCCTTAACCTTCATTTTTTATTAAGGATTCCTACCACTGTACCTAGCTAGAAGAAGTTGTTCTGATAACAGTTTCGGCACAACCTCTCGGATTTATAGCCGGTGTGCTTGTTTACGATTTATGAACATGAATGGTCTTAAACTTGGGATGACTCCCCGACCATGGAGAAAATTCAAATTTAAGTCCTTTCCGGCGATTAAATATTTCGCGGGCATGTCGTTGTGATCACATACCACATTTTATGTGGTTTAAAATGTCGTTAACACACAAAAATGTGGACCTCATCCAAACAGAATTTTTTTAGATTTTAAAAATAGTTTCAAATTGTAATCTATCAAAATGAATTGAATTGTATTGGATTCTGAAAATTGAACTAATTGAAATTTATTGAATATTCTCCAAATTTTCGAGGTTCAGAAATATTTTGATACCCATGGAACGTTCGTCAAGATTTCTTTGAAATTTACGCGCGAAAAAGAAGATTTCTTTGAAATTCACCACTCGGCTCAAAAAAGCTGGTTAACTCCACTCGTGTAACTCGTGATTTAGCATTTAAGTCATCAAGCTCATTATAAAATTTAAGCCATCTAACTCATGCAGGAAAGTATGGGTATATTCCATGTAAGGAGTTATTTGTGGTTGAAAATTCTGGCAACACAAATTTTTAGGACTTAGGGTGCGAAGATAAACATCCTTGTTTTGCTATGACTTGCACTTCTGGATCCCGGCACGTAAAAGTGAGCGACCACACTTTTTTGAACAAAAGGAAAGAAATTTCAAGAGATTTCAAAAGTTCCTTTAAATTGTGTTTCACCGTGATCGACTGTCATTTAACAAAATTTTAGCTTATGTTCAAATTAAATTGGTCCTTATCCCCAATTTCGACGTTTGAAATAGCACTATTTCGAATTTTTTATAATCACCGTGTTGGGATTTTTTTTGGAACTGTACACACATAGGAATATGATGTCAGATATATACGCCATTCATAAACATGCACGTTCAGTGGCTGCACACGCGTCAGAGGGCCACGTCGCCACGGTGTACGGCGACGTCGAGCCTTGGACAAGAGGCGTCGTGGGAAATCAGGGACGACGGGACAGGAGAGGTGTGGGGCTGCTGCTGCCGCCTCTGCCGCCACCGCCGCCCCTTCCGCCCACGCCGATGCCGATGGCCCGATGCGGCCGAAAGCGAATTTTTCTGCGACACGGGGTGGCTGAAAACCGAACGGATATACCGCGGATGCCGTCGCGTGTAGTCACATTGCTTCTTTCATTACCTGCGTGAGCACGTCGTCGCCGCCCATTCCATTCCATCGTCTCTGCAGCTACAGCGGATGCACCGTCCCCTTCTTCAGCTGGTGCGTGCGCAGGCCCTTCTGGTATACATTATGGGAGTCTTTAAATTGCCTTTCGGTCTTTGTGATGAGCTTACACAAATGATTCACGATTATTGGTGGGGCAAGGAAGAAGGGAAAAGGAAAATGCCATGGGTGTCATGGGATAGTATTCTTCGACCGAAAAATAGAGGCGGAATTGGGTTTCGTGATTTAAGGTATTCAACCAAGCTCTCCTCGCACGACAGGTGTGGCGTTTTATTCAATTCCCTAACGCGTTGTGTGCTCAAATATTAAAAGCAAAATACTACCCCCATGGATCTCTACTTGACACGGTATTCTCGGGAAGCAAATCAGCAACTTGGTTAGCAATTGAACATGGTCTGGAACTGTTCAAGAAAGGGGCAATTTGAAGGGTTGGCAATGGTACTAGTATACGAGTGTGGCGAGATCACTGGATCCCCAGGAGCACAGTCTATACACCGATATCTCGTCAACAAAACTGCAGATACCGATGGGTTTCGGATTTTCTGAACACGGATGCAACGTGGAATACTCAACGCCTACGACAACATTTTTTGGGTATGTGTTAGAATAAATCTGAGGTATTACCGTTGATCATCCGAGGACCAAGCAATCACACGAGCACGACACCGAGATTTGTTAACGAGGTTCACCGATATGGCTACATCCCCGGGGCTTGACTACGGGCGCTCCTCCCCGTGACACCGTCATAATACCGCACACCGGCCATCCGGGCGCCGGCACACGCCGCCGGCTCCTTCTTGCACGCCTGTGCTATTATGTTGGCATAGGTTATATCGTGTGTCTATCCCCGCTATATATGAGAGGCTTAGGATACAAGTGTCTTATTAGGACACAACTTCATATCCTATGTAAACACAATACAACTCCTAGCCCAATTGTAACCTATCTTGTACACAATATTCGACACGACTCTAACAAACGCCACCTTGGCGAATATTCTCCACCACCTTGAATTCGTCAATGTGTCAAACTTCCATGTACATTGGACTTGAGCTTATCCCATGAGTACCGCTGCTACTCCAAAGACTCCATGTGACTTCACCTGCAACTTGTAGTCCATTCTTTTCTTGACCACAGTCAACGCTCGAGTAAAATTAAGTTCCTTGTTACTCTAGGTGCTCCCAACTTCCAGAGTATCAGTCCAACGTCATCACACACTGATCACTGACCTGCGTGAAAGTGAACAACTCATATATTAGGTGTCACACGTAAGAGTTACCTGAACTCAATATCACTGCTCCTTTCTTGACTGCATGTCTGAAACTTGAAGGAATTTTACCGTTTCTTGTAGTCATCCCGAGTCAAATTCGCAGTTGTCTCACCACATGTATGACCACCAGAGCCCTGGCCCGTCTCCATGTCCCGTGTGCGCTGCACGCCTCGCCGCTATTACCGCGTCGAGCCTCTGCTGTCCCGGTCGAGTCTCAAGGGTCGCGAACCCACATCACTCATCCCCACTGCAGAGTACCGCCGATCAACACCGACCGATGGCGAGTTTCACGCTTCCATCAGACCACTGGGCTCCAGTCCGAACTGCATGTCACTCGCTTTTTCCCCTTGCTGAATAGGCTTCGATTTCCTAGATCCTTACATCGTAGCCCCTTAATCCAGCTCCACCTTGAACATGACTCCATAGTAGATGATCAATCCACCCACGCGCACCGTCGACTTCAAGCTCTCATGTGCACCATCTTGAATCAACCCCGCGCCATAGTCTTGTCCAAGCCACACAAGTACTCAGGCCCGTGTTGCGTGTTTCCACGCCCCAGAAGTCGGTCACCATTAGCATCACGCTCCTAGGTCGTCATCGCCGGTCTCACCACCGTCTTCTGTATCAACCGACTCGCGTCGATCCGTCAGACTGACAAGTCTGACCCAGCCGATCTCGTTCGACTGTAACCATGCTCCACCCTGCACCATGACTGCTCGTACATCCGTGCATATCTTGAACGCCATGTGTATGCATGATTCCATATGACACGCTTGTCCGCGCGCCTCCGCAACCTATCCACGTGTTCCAAGCCATCTCAGCAAATCGATCCAGAAAAAACTTTGATGAAAACTGCACATATTTTCTTCTTTCATGTCACTATTTGCTGTTGCTTCTCCGTGTACCTTAGCAGAACAGGACCGATTTTGGTCCACCCACAAACTGCTCTCGTGCACACACACGTGGTCCTGGTAGCCCTTTTTTGTCTCAAACAAATCCTCGGTTTTGATTCCTTTGGCTCTAGCACAACGCAGCAACCAGCATTGCACCCTTGCACAGCGCACGGGCACGCCTGCACACCACAAGTCACGAACCGCTAGACGCTAGTGCCCTAGCGACTACGCAGCTGCTCCACGCGCATGCGACCGCAGGCCTCACGCCAGCCCGTGCCTCGGGCCGCTACTGGACCTGCAGTCCGCACAAACACTATGGGCTGGGCCTTCACGTCTCGCACCCTGTTGCTGCGCCTGGTTTCCGATCGGATCGATCGATCCAATCTGACTACTGCTTGAGCGATACATCGCGCCGCCGCCGAGAACTTCTGCCTGCTTCTAATTGCTTCTGCCAATCTCGTCGAGAACCACGCCAAAGCTGGTTGCATCTCAAACTCGATACTTTTTCTAGATCAACAATCCACAGCCTCCGAACAAGCTAGCTCATGATACCACTTGTTAGAATAAATCTGAGGCATACCATTGATCATCCGAGAACCAAGCAATCACGCGAACACAGCACCGATATTTGTTATTGAGGTTCATCGATATGGCTACATCTCTGGGGCTTGACTACGGACGCTCCTCCCCGTGACACCGTCACAATACCGCACACCGGCCACCCGGGCACCGGCACACGCCGCCGGCTCCCCCTTGCGCGCTTGTGCTATTATGTTGGCATAGGTTACATCGTGTGTCTACCCCCGCTATATATGAGAGGACTAGGATACAAGTGTCCTATTAGGACACAACTCCACATCCTATGTAAACACAATACAACTCCTAGTCCAACTGTAACCTACCTTGTACACAATATTCGACACAACTCTAACAGTATGAACGTGGAAGCCATTCTGAAGATTAAACCATCAAGGAGTAATGCCTCAGATCGGTTAGTAGTGCTTACAAATTGGCGTTTAACCTGCGTGAATCGGAGCTCAATACAGGTTCATCCAGCGTAAAGCCGGATGGCGGAAGACCGATATGGAAAAGTATTTGGCAGTGCGCAGTACCTCCGAAAGTTCGCACTTTGGCCTGGAAAATTGCACGTAATGCACTAGCCACTCAAGTAAACAAAAGAAGAAGAGGAATTGAAACAACTCCACTCTGTTTGCTATGCGGTGATGAGGAAGAGACTACTTTCCATGTCTTTCTACGCTGTCCACATGCACGGGGTCTTTGGCAAGCTCTAAGCCAGGACTGGGATCTGCCTCCACTTGATTCAATTGCTAATACTAGCAATGAGTGGCTGCTCCATGTTTTGCAGGAAACGACGATCACCCAAAATGCACGGATACTAATGATCCTAGGGCGCATCTGGTTAGCGCACAACGAGGCGACGCACGATAAACCGCTCCCTCCCATAGAAGGGTCGCGACGATTCCTGCTTAGCTACCTGGATTCTCTTACGGCGATCCAGCAACACCCTCAAGCAGATGTGGCGAAGGGGAAGGAAGTCATCGATCATACCACCCACCGAGCGACTATGGCGACTCCCTGGGCGACCGTGGAGGCGACCGTCGAGCCGCGTCCCTCCGCGGCGGCGGCTCGGGCGGGCGTCGGCGGCCGTTTCTGGGCCCTGCTGGCATCGGACGATGAGGATGCCGACGGGGACGGAGAGGATCCAGGGGTTCACCGCTGTCGCCTACTCCTTCGGATTTGATTTGCGATTTCTTTCATTTAGGCTATGACGAAGATGAGGTGGCCACAACCATAGACAACGTCTTGCCGGTGGAGGATCCGGCGCGGATCGGACTTCATCCGGACGAGAGGAAGGAGATGGTGCGACGTGTCGTTCACCGGAGAACGGCGGTGTCGGCGGTCAGGCCGTGGAAGGGCCCTTTACCTAAGGTACGACTTCCAAACCTCACGCTATTCGACTTGATTCATCCGGATTCGTGGACTGTGGTTAAGAAGAGGAGGCCGGTTCGTCGGTTGAGGGCCAGATCGTTGCCGCCGCCGGCGGCTACGGTGCCGTCGAGGACGTCGGTCGGGATCTGTGCGGCTCGTCGCGAGCGTTTGAACCAGCTGCTGGGCCGAGTTGGGCCGGTTTTGTTGATTTTTCTCGCGCGGCTAGATGGGCCGGAGATGGCTGGGTATGAGGCCCAGGCCATACCGGGTACCACATGCATCGACGCGGCCGCTGCATGCACGGATGAGATCGAGACTTTCCGTGCAAGCGTGATCATTTCTCATCCCTTGCCGGAACGGGACGCCTGTGTTCCCTCCTTGCGGCCCTGGCCGTGCTCGTCGGATCCCTCCACTTGGCGCAATGGCGGGCCGAGAAGCAGGAGGGCCGCCGGCGTCGAAGCCCCAGGCGGCTTCGGGCAGTGACAAGGCCGGGGCAGTTGTGCCGCCGCCGCCTGGAGGTGCTGGACGAGGGGCCGCCGGCGCAGTTGTGCCGCCGCCGCCTGGAGGTGCTGGACGAGGGGCCGCCGGCGCTGGGCCTGGCGCGGCCGGTGCTGGTCTGGCTGTAGCCGGCGCCGGGCGGGGCGCTGCCGCTCCTACTTTGGCTACGGGGCGGGCAGGCGGCAACATCGGGCCGCGGCCGCCTGTGCTTGCGGCGGCCACGCCGCCTGTGCTGCCGGCGGGTAGAGGAGGCTCGGCTGGACACCGACCGACGGGGCCAACGCCTCCAGTGCCTGCTGCTATGGGTCGGGGCAGCGGGTCTGGCCCGAGACCGGTGGTGCCGGTTCCTGTTGGCGGTCCGCCTCGGGCCGCTCCGGCGCCACACTTCGTCGCGAGGCCGACTCTGAACCGTTCGGGACCTTCGCAGACGAGGCAAAATTCGACTGCTAGAGAGTCCTTTGAGCAGCCCCGAGGTCAGTGGGGGGATGATGGTGTTGATGCGTATGGAGACGGAAAGCACCGTGGTTCCTCGTCTACGGGTGGCGGTCGAGGCTATGCCTGGCAGAGTGACGGGTCTGCTGAGAGACCGTTTCTCGGACCTCCTGGTGGCTTTGTCGAGGGGGCCTCCGGTCCGGATCACCGCCAGAGAGGTGGCTACAGTGGACATCGGTGTGGTCGGGGTGGTGGTCGTGGGAGGTATCATCGACAGCCTCCGCCCTCGGCTGTTGTTGACCATGCGGCTACGGCCGTTGAGGCAGATAACACTCAGTCTACTGATCTTACTAGCCAGGCGATGGATGTGGTGACGGCCCTGGCCAATGTTGAGGTTCCTGTGCCTGGGAATGTGGCTGAGGTGTCTGACAGGTCTGATTCAGAGAGGGCATCCAAGTGGGCGCGCAAGAAGGAAAGGATGCTTTGTTACCGGTGTGATGAGAAGGGCCATTTCATTGCGGAGTGCGTGGCAGAGCTGTGTGACTCGTGTGGCAAGCCAGCACATGCTTCGGGAGACTGCCCGTTATTGTGTGACCAGGCTCCGGCTCTGACAATGTATGGGCTATACTGTGCAGAGCTTTCGTTTTTTGAGTCCCCGGCCGCAAGGGAGATTCCCGAGGAGACACAGAGCTTGACTACCGGGATTGTGAAAGCAACCCAGGGAGAGGTGACTGAGGCTCAGATTGTCCGGAGGCTTTATGAGCTGGCACCGGGGGACTTCCAGTGGGAGCTGGTCAGCCTCGAAGCTAATGTCTTCAAGGTGGATTTCCCGTCTGTGGATGATTTGCAGAAACTGCTGAGCTTTGGCTTGTGTAGAGTTCCTGGTACTAAGTGTATTTTGGAGTTTCATGAGTGGACGAAGGTGGAGCCTAAAGGAAAGCCGCTTACGCATGTCTGGTTGAGGTTTTCTGGGGATCCATCTAAGCCTTTGCAGGATGTTCAAGTTGTGGCCAGTATGGGTATCATGGTTGGAAAGACGGAGAAAGTGGATATGGCTTTTACCCTTGCTCATGGAGTGGCCCGGATTTTGGTGAGTGTTCTGAATATTGAGTTCGTGCCCGATGTGGTTCACTGGACATATAGGGGAGAGGTATTCCCTCTTGACATAGAGTTTGAGGACACTGATCTGTTTGCTGAGAAGGTTAATGGGAATGATGTTGATATGCACGAGGGTGACGACGGTGCAGGAGCCAAGGGGGCACCGACAGATTCTACTCGAGAGGGATCTATCGGTTCTCTCCCAGATGCTCAGTTGCCCGGGGAGGGGACCGGGGTTGAGCCGGCACCCTCACCTTCGGTGCCTATGACTTCGTTGCGTTTTGGGTCTTTTGAGCCTGCCTCAGCGCCTCCCAGACTTTGGAGTGATCGGGTGGAGACTGATGATGTGTTTGAACACACGCTTCCTCTGTTGGAGTTTGAGGGTGCTACAGTTGGGGAAGTGGAGCCGGAGGTCGCTTCTATTTCCCTTGCTTCACCAGTTGTCGAGGCTACGGTGATGTCGTCTACGTTCGAGGTGGGGCTTGGGGGAGGGGGTCAGGGCAGGTGGCCTTGACTTCTCCACTCTCTATCCCGACACCGGTGACGCCGGTCGCGTCGGGGTCGGCCAGCGCTGGGAGAGAGAGCCCGAGGCAGGCGGCCTCAGCTCTTCCTCCTCAGGTCATGGCGGTGGCGGGAGCAGGTGTCCCTAGACCTCCCTTCCTCACTTGCGGTCAGGAGGACCGCGCCTTCTGCGACGGCGGCACTTCACTCTCAGCCGGTGGGTGGGGCGGGAGGAGGGATTGGGCAGGTGGCCCCAGCTGTCCCTTTTCTTGTCTTACCTGTGGGGCATTTGTCCGAGGGGCTTGGGAGCCCGCAGCCGCCTCCTCCGGTAGCCGTGGTTAACCTGTTGCGGGACTCACCGCAAGGCTTTACTAGGGAGGAGGTTGTTGCCTTTGGCGGGATCCTGGACCCGGTCTCGACGGGGAGACGGATGAGTGCTCGCATTCAGGAGCTTCCGAAGGTTGATGATATGCAGCAGCGGTGCGCTATGAGGGCGGCCAAGCTTCACGATGCTGTGATCTCTTCTGGTATGTCCGTCAACATATCTAATTCTTTATTGCATTTTTCTAATGAGGAGATTATAAATAATGCAAACCAATTAGGAGTTACACTAGGTGCTACTGATAGTGAGATCTCCAATTTGGTGAATGATATGTTAGATTTGGAGGCAGAGCGTGCCTTAGAGACTATCCGTAATCTTGCAGCGGTTAAACCCATGAATGATGAGGAGATTGATGCGTTAGGGGTTAGAGTGCTCGATAATCTGTGTGCGGATCTAGCACCTTCTAATCATGAGTCTGAGGACGATGATGTGCCCCTAGATGTTGCCGCTGTTAGTTCCGTTGAGCCCGGTTATGAGGACCGGGCGACAGAGCCTAGTAAGCCAAAGCGTAAGTGGAAACGGAAGATTTATCCCGATTCTGTAGTTCGTAGGAGTTCTAGGATTCGGATTACTAAAAAATTCCATGACGAAATATGAAAGGAATCTTTTGGAATAGCAGAGGTCTGAAAGACTTGGCTAAAAGAAGGTTTCTTGCTGAGGCTTCTCTGGAACATCAGTTAGATTTTATTGCTCTATCGGAAACCGGTAGAGATAATTTTGCGCCTCAGTTTCTATCCTCTCTTGCGGGTGGTGTTGATTTCGATTGGCATTGCCTCCCTCCGTGAGGAAGATCGGGAGGTATCTTGCTGGGTGTGAGATGTGATTCCCTTGAAGTCCGGAGTGTAGTGATGGGCGACTTCGCGGTAAAGTCTCGAGTTAGGTCTAAAGTTGATGGTTTCAACTGGGCTTTGGTGGCGGTTTATGGTGCCGCACAGCCCGAGCTTAAACCGGAGTTTCTGGCGGACCTTGTTCGAATCTGTGGGTCCGAGCAGCTTCCGATTTTGGTCGGGGGTGATTTCAATATCATTAGGAGGAGAGAGGAGAAAAATAATGATAACTTTGACGGCAGGTGGTCGTTTATGTTCAATACCATTATTGAAAGCTTGGATCTGAGGGAGATAGAGCTTTCTGGTAGAAAGTTTACCTAGGCTAATGCTTTGCCAAACCCGACATACGAAAAGCTTGATCGAGTTCTTGCGAGCGTGGAGTGGGAACAGAAGTTCCCTCTTGTCACGGTGCAAGCTCTCTCGCGGGGAATATCCGATCACACACCATTGTTCGTGGACTCAGGGGAGCCGAACCATGTGGAAAACAAAAACACCTTCTCATTCGAGATGGCCTAGTTCGAACGTGAGGGGTTCTTAGACCTGATTGCCAGGGAGGCTAAGGGTGTAGGAGGTAGGACGGCGGTCGAGCGTTAGCAGAATAGAATTAGGCATTTGAGAAGTTTCCTACGGGGTTGGGCTAAGCACCTCAGTGGGGTGTATAAGATTGAGAAGGATAGGCTCCTTTCTCTTATACAGGCCCTGGACATAAAAGCCAAATCCGCGATTTTGCTGCCTGCTGAGCTCGAGGTTAAAACTGAGGCGGAGAAGAGGTTGAAAGAAATTCTCCGCGAAGAAGAGTTGAAGTGGGCTTTGCGAGCTAAGGTCCGCAAAGTGGTCCAAGGGGACGCGAATACTCAATTCTTTCGCCTGATTACCAATGGTAAGCACAGAAAGAAGCAAATCTTTCAACTTGAACAAGATGAGGGCACTATTTTAGGACAGGATAATCTCAAAACATATATTACTGAGTATTATAGGCAGTTATTTGGACCTCCGGAGGATAATTGTGTGTCCCTCGATGAGTCCAGGACTGAGGATGTGCCTCAATTGTCTGCTGCCGATAATGATATCCTGGTTGCCCCGTTCTTAGAGAAGGAGGTGTTTGATGCTATTGCACAAATGAAAAACAATAAGGCTCCCGGACCGGATGGGTTCCCGGTCAAGTTCTATAAAAAAGTGCTGGCACTTTATTAAGGGGGATTTGCTACCTATGTTTCATGATCTATTCTCTGGACAGCTTCAATTATTTCACTTGAATTTTGGAACTATCACATTGCTCCCTAAGAAAACGGATGCTGTGAGAATTGAGCAGTTCAGGCCGATCTGTCTCCTCAATGTTAGTTTCAAAATCTTCACCAAGGTCAGGACTAATAGGCTCACACAGATTGCGCATTCTGTGGTGCAACAATCCCAAACTGTTTTCATGCCGGACAGAAACATCCTTGAAGGGGTGGTTGTCCTTCATGAAACGCTCCATGAAATTCACTCCAAAAAATTAGATGGAGTAATTTTTAAGGTGGATTTCGAAAAAACGTACGATAAGGTCAAGTGGCCATTCCTCCAACAGGCATTGCGTATGAAAAGTTTTGATGACGCCTGGCGCCGACAGGTCGAATTATTTACGCAAACAGGGAGTGTGGGAATTAAAGTGAATGACGATATAGGTCATTACTTCCAGACACATAAAGGCCTCAGACAAGGAGATCCGATGTCCCCTATCCTGTTTAACATTGTGGTGGATATGTTAGCAATTTTGATAGGAAGGGCTAAGGAGAATGGTCAAGTGGGTGGCTTGGTACCTCATCTTGTTGATGGAGGTGTATCCATCCTTCAATACGCTGATAATACAATAATCTTTATGGAGCATGACTTGGCCAAGGTGAGAAATATGAAGCTGGTGTTATGCCTCTTTGAACAATTGACCGGGTTAAAGATTAACTTTCATAAGAGCGAGTTGTTCTGCTTTGGTAGAGCCAAATACGAACAGGAGTCTTATAGGCAATTGTTTGGGTGCGAGTTGGGGAATTTACCCTTCTCCTACCTTGGTATTCCGATACACCATCATAGGTTGACAAACAGAGAATGGAAGTGCATCGAGGACCGATTTGAGAAGAAACTGAGATGCTGGAAGGGTAAGCTCATGTCATACAGAGGCCCATTAATCTTAATAAATTCTGTGCTCACGAGTATGCCTATGTTCCTCTTATCGTTCTTTGAGGTCCTAGTTGGTGTTAGGAAAAGACTGGACTTCTATCGATCGTGTTTCTTTTGGCAGGGTGATGAACTTAAAAGAAAATACCGGCTTGCTAAATGGGATATCATCTGTCGACCGAAAGACCAAGGGGGTCTTGGTATTGAGAATCTTGAAGTTAAGAACGGATGCCTTCTTAGTAAGTGGTTGTGGAAGCTCTCATCCGGGACTGAGGCCATATGAGCGTAGATACTTCGCAGCAAGTACCTCCAGACTAAGACATTGTCTCAGCTCACAGTCAGGCCGACTGACTCGCCTTTCTGGAAAGGACTAATGAAAGTCAAACAATCAATATTCAATAGGACGAGGTTTGTTATTGGAAACGGTGCTAGTACACGTTTCTGGGAGGATACTTGGCTTGGCGACTCACCCTTGGCCATTCAATATCCGTCTTTATATCGTATTGCTCAACGACGTGAGGTGTTTGTTGCAACAGTATTTCAGTTTATCCCCCTTAATATTCAGTTTAGACGGTCGCTAGCGGGCAATCGTTGGGAAGAATGGCTCCATCTAGTTAGGAGACTGATGGAGGTTCAACTTTCTGACCAACCCGATGAATTACGCTAGAAGCTAACTAGGTCTGGAGTATTTACAGTTAAATCAATGTATATTGATGTCATTAATTCGAACTCCATTCCAACTTCCAAGAATGTCTGGGATGTCAAAGTTCCTTTGAAAATAAAAGTGTTTATGTGGTTTGTTCATAAACAAGTTATTTTAACGAAGGACAACTTGATAAAGCATAATTGGACAGGACCTACCAGGTGTAGTTTCTGTGATCGGGATGAGACGATTAAGCACCTCTTTCTTGATTGCCCGTTGGCCAAAGTCCTTTGGCGGATGGTCCACATTGCTTTTAATATTACTCCACGATTTCTGTCAATGCATTATTTGGGACATGGCTTAATGGGATTGAGCCTGACTTAGCAAGACATATTCGGGTTGGAGTTTGCGCTTTGCTGTGGACTATCTGGAATTGCAGAAATGATTTGGTTTTTAACAGAACATCACGGATTCATTTTTTGCAGGTTATTTTCCGAGCTACGGCAGTGATCCGTCTGTGGTCACTACTCACTCCGATGGAGGCCAGGGAGCATTTGGTTACTGGATTTATCGGTTGGGAGATGGTAGCTCGGGATATCTTCAACCGGTTTGGATGACGGTCGTATAATAGGATAGACAATTAGTTTACCTATCTATTTTTAGCCAGCCGGTTGTGGCGTCTTTTTCTGGCTAGTTTGTGTATCTAGCCTTTTAGTCTTTGTGTGAGGTGCCTTTTCTTTTTTTCGGTTGAAGACTTTGAAACATTATTGGCACATTTTGTTTTTTAATTAATAAGATGGCCGTATGCATCACTATGATGCAGAGGTCGGGAAGCCCCCTTTTCCGAAAATATATACCAGAGGCATGGATAAAACTAGGAACAAACAAGCAGACGACTGCCCGAGGAAGAGGCAGAAATGGAGCAAACCACCGCCACGGTACGTGAAGCTGAATATTGACGGGTCTTACATGGCGGACGGTGCTGCAGGAGCAGGAATGGTGCTACGGGACGAGGTTGGCGCGCCCATTTTCATGGCATGCAGGCAGCTCTTTAACTGTTCCGATGCGGTGGAGGCGGAGCTGGCGGCAATGGAGGAGGGAATCCAACTAGCGCTCCAATGGTCGCTTCTCCCAATCCTGGTGGAGACGGACTGTGCCGAAGCTTGTGAATTGATCAAATCAACAACGCCGAATACGTCCATCTACGCCAACAGAGTATCTTCAATCCGGGAGTACATTAGAGAAAGGGAGATTATAGTAGGGAGAATTAATAGAGAGGCTAATGGTGTTAGTCATGAATTAGCCAGAATTGGTCGAACTGAACCAAAGACGGCAGTGTGGTTGGGAAACTTTCCTCCTGATACCGAACCACTACTAGCCGCAGATTGTAACCCTGTGATCTCTTAATTTTAAACTCTCTTTCCACGCAAAAAAAAAGTAACGCTAGCTAGCTACTCTAGCTACATGCAGACATGGCCTGGCCGTCCAATTTTCTCCAACTGAGCAAGAAACCAGATAGAACACAGGCTATGAAACTACGATGATGGTACACTGAAACTCCAAATTATTTCACCGCAGGCTGTGCCGTCGCCGTGCTGCCGTGCCATAGTTTCAGTCATCGTCCGCAGAAGCAAACTATACGCGTCAGATTAGGCCGACGACGACGCAAAAAGGATCAGCAGATTCAGCAGCGTTGTCCACACGGCTCGCCGGTCGTGCACATGAACTGAACTGAACTGAACTGAACCCTTCTTTTTTGGAAGAAGAACGACTTCGCCCCGCCCAACTCGAGGTCCAAAAGTGCACTCCAAGCCAGCACAAGTCAGCCTACGCTTGGAGTAACTTAATTCACTCAGTCAACCAATCATGGCATAAATAAACAAATAAGCTCTACTGATTAGCTTACCTTCCACTGTTGCCAACTGCCTTCACAAACACTATTCAGCTTCTTTTCGTTGGAAAAGGCCCCGACTCTGCAGCAGGTAGCGGCTCGTTGACCTGACTGAGTACTACTTGCCGCCGGCCAGAGTTCAGGCAAAGTTGCACTTGCACCGCAAGAATTGGTATAGTTGACGAGCGACCAAGGCAGATGATCTCCGGGCAGAAGAGAAAGCGACGGACACCAATTGGGTACATAGGCATGAGCTCGACACAGATGAAGCCTACCGTGCAACAAATCTTCAGTTTCATTTTGTCCTCACTGCTGGCCATAACACTTTTACACAGTGCTACTATTCAGGGATTGTGCCGCACTCCAGTCGTGGCCAATGGTGATCTGAACAGTTACGATTTCCAGACACTTCAGAAGGATGTCAACACCCCAAATAATGCCATTGCGCAGTGGAAAGAAACTGTCTGCGTGCTTTGCTTTGTGTTCCAAGGAACAGAGTCAACACCCCAAATAATACCGGTATTTTGCTAGTACAACATACCCAAGTCAACGTCCTCACAAAAACAGAGCATGTACAGAAAATAGGGGACCTGAACTTTGATATCGACGCAGCGTACATCGTTGACATCTATCAAGCTCGGCGAGGAAGGAGTTGACCAACTTTTTTTCAAAATGGGGGCGTGCCCCGGCCTCTGCATCGATTGATGCATACAGCCTCTTTTATTACTTTTAGTTCAGTCTTACATAGTCACCGAAAACATTACATCACAGATCACTGAGGGTGGAGACCTGAATAAGCCATCTAAACAGCGAAGACATAGTGGCAAATAGCAAAAAAAAACTAGTGACTAATCCTTGCACTAGAATGCCAGCTGCACCGGGTGTATAAATCCGTGGCTACCATCTCCAAGAGGTTGCACCCAGAATCCAGCGCCTGTCGCTGCTCCATGGGTGGTAGGCAAGACCACGTACGGGTCCAGGGGATAGCCATATTGATAACCTGCATAAAAGAACAATTTGTTGCATTGTTAAAGATAATGTCGTTCCTATTGTTTCAAACAGCCCATAATAAAGCGCATACTCCTACGTGAATTTGGGTTTTATCCTCCTTCGGTATACCGGCTAACCAGTTTCCGAATAGGAGTTGACCAACTGAACAGACTGGGCCTTTAAAGCTTTTTGCATGAGAACATCTTTTAGGATAAAGAACTGTGTTCGCATCAGTGTGATTGGGGAGATCGGCTGATGGGATGGATGGAAATGCACTGGAGAAGTGGTCTTTTTGGCCGACGTCCACCGAGACCCGTCCAAATCTGAACTCTGAGATGGTTCCTGCCATGGTGATTGGCATGAGCCGTTTGCAAGTTGCGATGTTCGATAAGGGCATCTCACCCGGGCGACGCAAATGACCTACCCATCCGGTCCGTTTTTGTCCGGAAGGGTCGCGGGCCGGACATAATTTGGGTAGTTGTCCGGCCTGCCCGACCAGTGCACCCAGCGGCGCGATCCATCGTGTCCGCCCCTAGCCTTTTTTTAATCTCCACTACCGTTGCCGGTGCGCCGCCGCGCCACGGCCAAATCCGTCCGCCGCCAGACACAGAACAAGTTCAAATATGGTCCAAAATACACACAAACTAACAACATTCATATTTTAGCTAAAATAAACCAAGATCAACATACATATTTTAGCGAAAATAAACTACGACCGGGCTGGCTCACTTGGTGACCATTTTTCTCCGGCGCCGGCGCCGGCTTTAAGAGCGCCGCCGCCAATGGGAAAGAGGGGAATGGAGTTCAGCATGGCCGTCTCCATCCCGGTATTCGGCCAGGGTTTAGGGTTTAGGGTCTATGGTCCGGGCAGGGACTGCCCGAACTGCAACCCATCTCCGAGCTCCTTGGCACGGCATGGGCGCCGCCCTCGCTGTGGCTAGGGCGCGCGGCGCCTGCGCGTCAACGTGCGCTCGGCTACCATTGTCGCGTCGTCTTCCGCACCGCACCTGCGCCTGGCCGCCTCCCATGACGCCGCTTGTGGCCCGCGTTGGGCATGCGCGGCCGGTCCAGTCCCAATCGACGTCGTTGAGGCCGTTGGCGTCGGCGTCATCGTCCGAGGGTAGCTGCACCTCATCTTCCGAGGAAGGCTGCTGCTCCTCCTCCGGCTCCACCATGTCCTCCAGCGGGCTCCTCCTCCATTCCTCACGGCGGCCAAGGAGCCGCGTCTGAACCAGGCCATCCTCCCCACATCGGCTCTGCTGGTGGTGGAGGTGGCGGTGGTGGTGGTGATGGCGGTGGCGGTGGTGGTTCCAGAGGTTGCTACTGCTGCAGCTCGCGCATCTGCTGCTGGACGACCGCAACGGGGTTGTACATCACCCCCGACGGCACTTCCAGCCACCACAACGGCCAAGGCAACTCGCCGGGACCGGGCGACGACCTACCTCGACCGTACGGGTAAGCGTCGCGGTAGGCCTCGTGCAGCTGCTCTCAGGCACGCCAGTCACCGTTGGGGAGGCCAAGCATGGTGGGTGGCTATGGCTGGATGAAGTGGGGAGGAAGATTGGTGAGGAAGAATGGTCGCGGGTGGCCGTTTAAAAAGGGCCGGGCATTGGATGCCGGCGCGACGGCCAAAGCGATGGCGTTGATGGAGCTTGGGCGGCATCAACGCAGGCGGCGCGGCATCGGGCAGAGCGCAGACGGCGCGACATTGGTGCAGAGCGCGGCAGCGATACAGACATGCATGCCACACCGTTGATGGAATGGAAGAGGGAAGGTCCGTGTGTCGCTGACGTGCGGGGCTGGGGGAAGGGGCAGACACTTTCGCGCGTCCGGGCGTGTCCGAGCCGACGCATCCGCTCCCCAAATTGGCGGATGAGTCACGCCGGACAGGTCGGTCCGGATGGTCGCACCGCTGGGAGGTGCACGCGCGGCCCCCGTGTCCGGCTAGACAATGCCGAACACGCGCGGACGCAATGGGCCGCCCCGGCGAGCATGCCCTAAGGCAGTTGGGCTAACCAATCAGCGTGTCACGTCAAGTAAACAAGGAACTGGCTTGCCAGATTAGTACTACGTGATAATTTCTGAGGGAAATAGGGAATCATAGTACTTCCACCTTTGTAAGAGCATGTTTCACTTGGTGTGATTTTTAAATATGTTTAAAACATGCTGCAAAAAAAGGTACACAGTCAAACTTTTCTTTTCTGAAAGCCTATAAGCTTAGGTTTCATTGCATTGACAGGTATAATCTGGGACCGCCAAGAACAGTCTCCTGCAAATCCGAGAAAGTACAGCCCAATTTCTAAAGTGCAATTGCATTTAAAAAAGGTAGTATTACACCAAAAAGAAGTGCAGTTTAGACGGATATTGCAACAGGTACAACAAGGAATATCAAAGAATATCAAAATATCACATTAATTATCGATATTCTGTCACGCCTGGCCACTTGGCCACCACTTGTCCAGCGTGACGTGGCAAGGATCGGGCCCCGTCTGTAAGTGAAGCGAGTGGGTGAGAGGAGAGGAGAGGCGAGTGTTTAAATATGCACCAGCCGGGCTGTGGTTGGGCATGTGATGTGATAGCTGTAAACCTCATCCCCAATCATTCCTCTTAACACCGTTCTTCTTCCTCCCCAAGTCTCTCCCTCTCGCTCTCCCTCACCTACCGATCCCCTTCTCTCTTCCGGTGTGTTACAGTTGGTTGCAGATCGGTAACACCCACCGCGCCGGTGTGTGCTGCTCCGGCAAGCGCACCCGAAATCCGTCACGGGGTTCGATCTCCTCCAAGCAGGACGACGGCGCCCTCCAAAGCTTCGGCAGCAACGCGTCAGGTGCTGGCCGCCATGGACGAAGGCAACAACAACATCACCAAGATGCTCGAGTCTCTCCTCGCCAAGATGGACGAGCAGAAGGCGGGTCCACGACAAACAGTTCGAGATTCAGGCCGCCTTCAAGGCGCAGATCTCGCAGGACGTGCGCGGCCTCGCCAGACAGATCGATCTGACGCAGGCCGACGTCGAAGCGACTCGCAAGACGGTGGAAGGCTCGGCATCGCCATCGGGATCGGTCACCACCGTGCTTCACCAGCCCGCCGCTCCGCAACAACCCCCACCACCGCCCCCGCCGCCTCCACACTCGCCGCGCGTGGCCACCGACCCGGGCCAACCGGCGACCGCCCACGCGCGTCTCGGGGATAATCGACCCCCGCTGATTCCGGTGCCTCCACAGGGCGGATTCGTGGCTCCGGCTGCCGTTCCATCTCCAACAGCGGTGAAGGAAATATGCCCTAGAGGCAATAATAAAGTTATTATTTATTTCCTTATATCATGATAAATGTTTATTATTCATGCTAGAATTGTATTAACCGGAAACATAATACTTGTGTGAATACATAGACAAACAAAGTTTCACTAGTATGCCTCTACTTGACTAGCTCGTTAATCGAAGATGGTTATGTTTCCTAACCATAGACATGAGTTGTCATTTGATTAATGGGATCACATCATTAGGAGAATGATGTGATTGACATGACCCATTCCATTAGCTTAGCACTCGATCGTTTAGTATGTTGCTATTGCTTTCTTCATGACTTATACATGTTCCTATGACTATGAGATTATGCAACTCCCGTTTACCGGAGGAACACTTTGTGTGCTACCAAACGTCACAACGTAACTGGGTGATTATAAAGGTGCTCTACAGGTGTCTCCAAAGATACATGTTGGGTTGGCGTATTTCGAGATTATGATTTGTCACTCCGATTGTCGGAGAGGTATCTCTGGGCCCTCTCGGTAATGCACATCACTTAAGCCTTGCAAACAATGCATCTAATAAGTTAGTTGCAAGATGATGTATTACAGAACGGGTAAAGAGACTTTCCGGTAACGAGATTGAACTAGGTATTGAGATACCGACGATCGAATCTCGGGCAAGTAACATACCGATGACAAAGGGAACAAACGTATGTTGTTATGCGGTCTGACCGATAAAGATCTTCGTAGAATATGTAGGAGCCAATATGAGCATCCAGGTTCCGCTATTGATTATTGACCGGAGACGTGTCTCGATCATGTCTACATTGTTCTCGAACCCGTAGGGTCCGCACGCTTAACGTTACGATGACAGTTTCATTATGAGTTTATATATTTTGATGTACCGAAGGTTGTTCAGAGTCCCGGATGTGATCACGGACTTGACGAGGAGTCTCGAAATGGTCGAGACATAAAGATCGATATATTGGACGACTATATTTAGACACCGGAAAGGTTCCGGGTGAGATTGGGACAATACCGGATCACTGGGAGGTTATCGGAACCCCTCGGGAGGTATATGGGCCTTATTGGGCCTTAGTGGAAAGGAGGGGAAAGGAGCAAGGGAGGGCCCCCCCCCCCAAGCCCAATCCGAATTGGGAGGGGGGGCGACCCCCCTTTCCTTCCTCCCTCCTTCCTATTCCTTCCCTCTCCTACTCCTAATAGGAAAAAGGGGAGTCCTACTCCCGGTGGGAGTTGGACTCCCCCCTAGGGCGCGCCACCCTCCTTGGCCGGCCACCTCCTCCACTCCTTTATATATGGGGGCAGGGGGCACCCCATAGACACAACAATTGATCATTGATCTCTTAGCCATGTGCGATGCCCCCTTCCACCATAGTCCTCGATAATATTGTAGCGGTGCTTAGGCGAAGCCCTGCGACGGTAAAACATCAAGATCGTCACCACGCCGTCGTGCTGACGAAACTCATCCCCGACACTTTGCTGGATCGGAGTCCGGGGATCGTCATCGAGCTGAACGTGTGCTAGAACTCGGAGGTGTCGTAGTTTCGGTGCTTGATCGGTCGAGCCGTAAAGACGTACGACTACATCAACCGCGTTGTGCTAACGCTTCCGCTTCCGGTCTACGAGGGTACGTAGACAACACTCTCCCCTCTCGTTGCTATGCATCACCATGATCTTGCGTGTGCGTAGGAATTTTTTTGAAATTACTACGTTCCCCAACAAGCGGGCCACTACGGCAACGACTACCACAAGCCGTCGAAACACGACTTCTCTCAATTCGATGGCTCCGCGCCGTACCTGTGGCTGGATCGCTGCCTGGCGTACTTTGAGCTCTACAAGGTCGCCCCACACAACTGGGTGGCCACCGTGGCGTTGTACATCGAAGGCCAAGCAGCGCATTGGCTGCAGGCATTTCGTCAAACACATCGTGGCATCACCTGGGAAGTCTTCACGTCCTCCGTGCTCGAGGAGTTTGGTGCCGACGAATTCGAGGTGGTCATGCACAAGCTGATCCAACTTCGCCAGACTGCCACGGTCGCCGAGTACCGCGCGACGTTCGACGATGAAATGTACCACCTGCTTGCGCTCGACCCGTCTATCAGCACCAAGTTTTTCGTCACCCAGTTCATCCTGGGCTTGAAGGACGAGTTGCGTGCCCCAATTCGTCTGCAGGCGCCCTCGAGCATCACCAGGGCGTCGGTGTTGACGCGCATTCAAGAGGAAGAACTGGGCACGACGCACGCGCGCCCTCGCATCACACCAGCGGGGCGGCCTCCTCCGGCAGCGACTCCACCACAGCCACGGACGGCCGCGCCCAACCGCGCCCCTGCGGACGACTACGCTCGCGAGAGGCAACTCCGCGACTATTGCCGTGCCAATAACTTGTGCTTCAAGTGCGGCGATCACTACTCGCGTGAGCACCGGTGTGCCCAGCCCGCCCAGCTGCTCACCATCAGCATCGGGGATCACGGCTAGGTGCTCTCCGACGACACCATCCACGCACTGCAACTGCTCGACGACCCCGGACCAATCACGCAGCAGCCCGCTCCGGCTGGGGACGCTCCCGAGTGCTGCCTCCTCTCGTCGAACGCTCTGGACGACACGGACTCGGCGACCACAATCCGCCTGCGCGCACTGGTGGGCAACCAAGTCATGCTGCTTCTCGATTCGGGCAGCTCACATAGCTTCGTCAACAAGTCCTTCATCGATCGCCTCGGGCTGGCGACAGAGGAAATGTGAAAGATCGTGGATGTCGCCTAGAGGGGGGTGAATAGGCGCTTTAAAATAATTACGATTGAGGCTTGAACAAATGTGGAATAAACCTAGCGGTTAATTTGTCAAGCACAAAACCTACAACAACTAGGCTCATCTATGTGCACCAACAACTTATGCTAAGCAAGATAAACTACTAGGTGATAGCAAGATATATGACAAGAAACAATATGGCTATCACAAAGTAAAGTGCATAAGTAAAGAGCTCGGGTAAGAGATAACTGAGGCACGCGGAGACGACGACGTATCCCGAAGTTCACACCCTTGCGGATGCTAATCTCCGTTTGGAGCGGTGTGGAGGCACAATACTCCCCAAGAAGCCACTAGGGCCACCGTAATCTCCTCACGCCCTCGCACAATGCAAGATGTCGTGATTCCACTAAGGGACCCTTGAGGGCGGTCACCGAACCCGTAAAAATGGCAACCCTTGGGGGCGGTCACCGAACACGTACACTTTGGCAACCCTTGGGGGCGGTCACCGGAACCCGTCAAATTGCTCGGGGCAATCTCCACAACCTAATTGGAGACCCCGACGCTTGCCCGGAGCTTTACACCACAATGATTGAGCTCCGAACACCACAAAGGTTGGGGTTAACTCCCCAATGACACCGCGAAGCTTCACCACAATGGAATATGGCTCCGAGGTGACCTCAACCGTCTAGGGTGCCCAAGCACCCAAGAGGAACAAGCTCAAGGCTAACAAGCACCCAAGAGTAATAAGCTTCTCAACTTGTAACTTCCACGTATCACCGTGGAGAACTCAAACCGATGCACCAAATGCAATGGCAAGGGCACACGGAGTGCCCAAGTCTTTCTCTCTCAAATCCCACCGAAGCAACTAATGCTAGGGAGGAGAATGAGAGAAAGAAAAAGAAGGAGAACACCAAGAACTCCAAGATCTAGATCCAAGGGGTTCCCCTCATTTAGAGGAGAAAGTGATTGGTGGAAACGTGGATCTAGATCTCCTCTCTCTTTTCCCTCAAGAACTAGCAAGAATCATGGAGGGATTGAGAGTTAGCAAGCTCGAAGAAGGTCAACAATGGGGGAAGAACACGAGCTCAAAGGATAATGTTCATTGGGGAAGAAGGCCCCCTTTTATAGGTGGGGAAAAATCCAACCGTTATGCTCACAGCCCGCACAGAGCGTTACTACCGCTCCAAGGAGCGGTACTACCGCTAGGGTGGTAGTACCCCTTTGAAAAACAACATCGAGGAGGCAAAAGGCCAGTAGAACCGCCGGAGCGGTACTACCGCTTGTCCTCACGGTAGTAAAAAATTACATCCGCTCCAAATCGCGGTAGTACCGCTCCAGCCTTTTCAGAACACCAAAACTGCCGCAACTTTTGCAAACGGACTCCGATTTCGATGAAACCAAGTTTGTTGGAAATCTAGCGACAAGGGCTAACACAATCTTGAAATAAATATCAATAAGAAGCAAATTATAAAAGGCCCATAAGAAAATGGTGAGAACCCTTCCTCAGATAAGACCGATAAAACCTCCAACACCGAAAACATCATAGAAGACGCACGCGAACTCCGTTTTCGATGAACTCAAGCTTGTCATCAAGATGACCATAAGCTCTAAGACTCACAAAGAGAACCAAACAATAACCAAGAAACATGATGCAAGGATGCAATGGTTTGAGATCTCGATGAACGATACGGTCAAGCTACTCACTTGAGAGCCCTCCTTGATAGTACGGCTATCGATCCTATAACCCGGTCTCCCAACTACCACCATGAGACCGGTAAAATAGAAAACCTATCAAGGGTAAACCTTTGCCTTGCACATGATCCACTTGAGCTAGATGATGACGATCTTGTCCTCCTCAAGATGGACCACCTTTCTTGATTGCGTTGGGTCGATGGAGACTAGATGATTGCTCCCCCATACTCCACTATGGGTGAGCCACACTTCGGCACATCTTCACAAGTCCATTGACACCACAATGGATGGCAAGCTTCAAGCACTTGATCTCTTCGTGATTCTCCACTTGAACTTGCACACGGCAATCTTGATGACGATCACCACTTGATGTCATCCTTCCCATGGGTTGTATGATATCATCCTCTTGACGCAAGCCCATGGACACGTACCTAACCCCATATGGACTCTCACATAGACCATGGGTTAGCACACAAAGTGCAATGGACAATGCTTACCATACCATGGGATCACTTGATCCCTCTCGGTACATCTTCTACTCTTTGTGAGTTGATCAACTTGATTCACTCTTGACTTAGTCTTGATCAACCTTGAATCTTTCCAACTCTCTTCGTTTGGATGATGTCTTGAAGGTAAACATGAATGATCACACAATCTTCTTCTTCAAGACATGCTTGCAATAAGCTCAACACTCACATGACCAATCTTTGGATAATTCCTTAATAGCACCTTGGTTAACCCATAACCTCCTTGAAACCAACACATGGACTTCAAGAAATGCCTATGGAAAAATCCTTCAAATATGACTCAATGCAACCATTAGTCCATAGAGAATGTCATCAATTACCAAAACCACACATGGGGGCACCGCATGTCCTTTCAATCTCCCCCATTTTGGTAATTGATGACAATCACTTTCAAGAGAGTTTATATAAGGAATTATGCATCACCATGCAATGCAACAACCAATAATGCATGCGTAGGAGATGCGTATGCTTCGGAACAAACCAAAGCCAGAAGAGACAACTCTCTAAACTTCTCCACAAAACTCTCAACTCTCTAAACTTCTCCACAAAACTCTCTGAAACTTCTCCCCCATTGGCATCGATTGCCAAAATGGGTTAAAAGCTTAGAAGGCCAATATAAAATGTGTTCCTCCATAAATTGTGTATTTCTCAACAAGAGAGTGGAATGCAATACACATATCCAACGGTAAATACTTGGAGGAAGACAAACTATATTAAGGCCCAAAGATTGCAAAAGGAAGATATGCCACAAAGTCATAATCAAAGAGAGAAACAAGCAATCAAGCAATCAAAATATACCAATTGAATCAAGCTATCAAAAGATACCAATTGAACCAACTAGGCCAATGCTCCTACGAGCTACATGAATAAAGGATATTATGATAAGAGCAGAGCAGTGTTCTAAAGAAACTAGAGAAGCTCCCCATGATTTGTGCACATCAAGAATTTTTGTATTTGAATACAAAGTGCACAAAATAGGATCATAGCTCCCCCAAAATCAATAGAAACTTACAACAAGTGCAAGAGAGCATATAGGAAACTAAGCCTAGTACTTGCAACAAACACATGGTTGAGCAACAAGTAAGAGAGGCAACTTAAGAGTGGGATCAACCCAAAAGATGTGTGTGAGTCAAGGCAATGCACTTGAGAAGACTAATGTACAGAAGAGCATTAAGCATCAATAAAGTCTTCAAAGAATGAGGCACACAGTGCAAGGCCTATCATTCCCACACACAACTAGCAAATGGGTTCACAAGCTTACCAATAAGCATATAGAGAACCTATTCTTGTGACAACCCGCGGTGAAGATAGAAGATGAAAGGCGCATCAAGACGAGGGATGCCAATTAAGATGGCAAAAACCTCATAAAGATAAGCATGAGGAAAATAATCTTCACCACACAAGAGCGCATCAAGATGCAACGATAGAAGGCACGCACTCAAGGCAAAAGCTTTCACGGAGCCACCAAAGAAATAACATAAGAAAGACAAGGTGGACGTGAAAGAAAGGATATCATCTAGATATGCAACTTCTC
>NC_041382.1:585908564-585912855 GCF_002162155.2 Triticum dicoccoides | reverse complement strand
GATGTACACCCGAAATAGTTACAACACGAAGGAACAAGATATCCAAAAGGAAGTCATACATATACCAATAAGATATTTGCTTGAGAGCATAGCACATGGCTAGATATGGTCTTATTGTATATAAATGAATTCCAACCACACGAACATCAAAGACATCACAACTAGCAACAAGACATCATTGTTGGGATGCTTTGAGAAAGGAAACAAGTATCACAAGAAAGAATGGATAACATGCCATGAAACAACCTACACAAGGTTGATGCAAGAAATGCGTGCATGAAGTATATGAAGATACTTGTTACCGAGATAACATTGGAAGGATGTAGTAGATACCAATTGAAGATACAAAGTATTTCATTGATCATCCTAGCTTGACTCCATTAAGCACATGGTGACAACACCTTCCTTGTGAGTGAGCCGAGCATCCAATGCATCTCCACTTGTTCCTAGAACAACAACACAAACAAAATGGTACCCAAACTCATTGGGACCAAAGAGTTAGAGAACCAACAACACATAGGACAAACTCCACATAAATATGTGCATATAGATATGAAAATGAATTTCATGCACATCTCATCCAATTTGAGACTTGGTGGAGTTCCCCCTATATATTGGGTCAAAGAAAGAAAACATGCCAAAGAAACTACAAGAAGTAAATATGCATGCTCAAGACTTTCAAGAACCGAGACCAAAAGACAAAGAAATAACAAGCGAAGAAAAGATACCAAATGAATAAATCATCACTTGGAGGATATCCATAAAAGATACATCAAGGAATGAGATATCCATTGATACACTCAAAAAGAAATATGTCAAACTCCCAAAAGAGAGAATGGTTCCAAACAAACCAAGCCCTCTACAAAGTTTCATGATGGCACAAAGCACCAAAAAGAAACGGCTTGCCTTCCACAAACACACACTTGATAAGGATCACAAGATGAGTGTTTTATAGAGAATAGAATAGCTCCCCCAAGACTAGTGCATTATAGAGAATTTGCATTTGAATACAAAATGCACGAGGTGGGATCACCACTTTCACTACATCTAGAAAACACTAGACAAGGTCAAGAAATTAACAACATCCACAAGTGGTATGGAATACAATGGGAGTTGACACAATCCTAGGCAAGAGATAAAGCAAATAAAAGCAAAGGCCAATGTAAAGATGATCAATAATTTCTACCACACATAAAAGAGTACCAATTGTCAAAAGACAAGAAGTATTTGGAAATAATTCCCGGTGGTAGATAACAAGGATATCCGACATCATCTTCACACCAAACAAAAAGAAAATTGCAACTTGTAGAGCTAACATGCCACCTAGGAACAAGATAATTTACAATATCAACACTAGGTGACAATATCTCAAATGTACACATTTTCTAGGCTAGTAATATACACATAGCATATTACTCCCCCATAATGTGATACCAATTAAGGATAAACAAGAGGCAAATAAAAGGATCCAACAAGAGATAATTAATGGACTATTTAGAATTTGAATTTCTCATGAGAAGACATACCACATAGTGACTAGATAATCTTCAAATATCAATACTAGATGGTATTACTCATGTACACACATTTATAGGATTGTGAGGTGCACAAAGCACATCACTCCCCCGTAATGGGATATTCCATTAATCTCTCGCAAGAGCCAACTAAGAAATAAACAAGATGCAAAAAGGCTCAACACACAACACACACGTACGTGATGTGCAAACCAACATACACATACTTGATTTCTCAAGATAAGCAAATTGGAAGCACAACATATACAAGCACATGCAAGGTACAAAACCACAACATGCTAAGGGGCAAGTAACTTTCAAGTAAACAATTTAAGCACGAGTTACCGCAAGGAGGAACATTGGATATAAGATAGAAACTAGATAACCCGAATGACTTGGCTTGAGACAATAAGAATGATGAAGTCCCCTTAATTCTTCATAATTTATACAAGTCTCCAAAGACCTCCAATATCACCTATTGATCAAGTTTGAGCTTGTTGGTCCCCAACCAAGTTGGGTCCTAAGAGGTTAGTCACAATAGGCTTGGCTACCCAAATGGTTCTTTTCTTGACACCACTTTGAGCACCAACAAATGTGGCAAACACATTGCCAACATTATCCTTCCCAAGAGAATAGATATCATCAATAATAATTGGGTCGGATAAGTTACCACTAGTGCATGAAGAGGCAAGGTGACCTTTATCGCGACATAGGTAGCAACGTCTACTCTTCACTTTCTTCTCACCTGATTTCTCAACTTGAGAAGCATAAGCTTGAGTCTTCTTGGGAAGAGGCTTTCCTTCAACTTGAGATTGAGCATGAGAATGAACTTGTGGCCGCTTCCCTTGTTGCTTGTCACTAATGGGTTTCTTCTTCAATGGGCAAGATCTAACATGATGCCCTTCAATTTTGCACTTGAAGCAAGTAATCTTGGCTGAATTCTTGACTTGTTCTTGGCCCTTCTTCTTGATCATCTTGGACCTCTTCTTCTTATTGGATTTGAATCCAAGTCCACCTTTGTCATTGGGGGATTTTTGCACACTCAAGATATTGTTGAGTGTGGATTTCCCTTCATGACTATTTTCCAAGTCTTTCTTTAAAGAAGTGACTTGGGCCTTGAGCTCTTTGATTTCCTCTACATGGTTAGTCTCAACACAAGTACTAGAGGAAGTATAAGCTTCATCGTTAGAGCAACAAGGCAAGTAAAGCAATTCATCACAAGATGTACCAACATTGTGACTAGAAGAATTACAAGGACTAGCACATGGCAATATAGCATTTTGACTAGAAGTAGTGCTAGTATCCACATGAGGCTCACTAGATGTTACCTTAGAAATCATGGCCTCATGAGCTATCTTTAGCTCATTATGGGATACTAGAAGATCATCATGAGAGCTTGAGAGCTTTTCTTGGTTTTCTTCCAATTTCCCATAATTGCTAGATAGCAATTCAAGTTGAGCCCGAAGCTCAACATTCTCCTTCAAAATGGATGCTTCACAACTAATAGAGTTAGTATCCCAAGCATCTTCATTAACAACAATAGGAGAGGACACCTTGGCAAGCTCTTTTAAGTAAGAAGCTTCAAGTTGAGCATGAGACTCGGTGAGTTCGATGAGCTCACCCTTGATGACCCTTGAGCCATTTTCAAGGTGCTCAAAATCCTCAAGGAGTCTAGCATGAGCAACTTCAAGCTTAGCATTTTTAGTTTTGAAATCATTGGCCACCTCGAGTGCTCTATCACGAGATTCCTTTATTCTAGATAATTCTAGAGCAAAGGTCTCCTCAAGAGATTCTGATGTGGTTTGTTCATGTTCAAGAGCTTGAGATAGCTCCGCGATCTCATTTGCGTAATCACGCTCATGAGCTTCCATTTTCTCAATGGTGACCTCATGCTCCTCTAGATGAGATTCCAACTCCTCAATGTATTTCTTGCCTTCAATGGCAATAGACATGATTTCCATGAAGTTGGAACAAGCAAGTTTATTTTTGTGAAGAGCTTTAAAAATCATTTCCCCCTTAGTTTTTAAGGAGGCAACATTATCATTCTCTTCATCATAATCAACATCATCATCACTCTTGCCATCATCACAAGATATATTGGGATTCAAAGTGGGAGATACCTTTGAAGCCTTGGCCATAAGGCAAAATGCAATAGATGATGATGTAGGATCCGTTGAACCACCATTCAAGACCACATCTTGTTCCATGGGGTGTTGGGTTTCCTCTACATTGTTAGCACAACAATTCGAGGACATATATGCATTTTTATCATGGCAACAAGACATAGTAAACATATCATCATGAGATTTAGTCAAGCAATTTCTACATGATATGCAAGGACTATCAACACAAGCATGTGAAACATTTGGAGTGCTCGAAGTGTTAAAGCCCAAAGAAGGAGCATTGCAATAAGATAGTGATGAAGGATCATCCACAATAAACACACTATCATCATTGCAATGACCAACACTACTCACCATATCATTACCATGTGGCAAACCACATGTAGGTGAAGTAGAAGAAGTTGAGAAGACTATACGGCCGGATGTGGAGGGAGAACCACTAGTAGAAAAGGGGGCTTTGGTCCAGGCTGGGTAAGCCCATTAGTCCCGGTTCAGTCCAGAACCGGGACCAATGGGTGCATTTATCCCGGTTCGTGCGACTAAGGCATTAGTCCCGGTTCACCTGGGCCCTTTAGTCCCGGTTCATGCCACGAATGGGCTTTGAGGCATTAGTACCGGTTCATGGCACGAACCGGTACTAAAGGTCCCATTTTC
>NC_041382.1:585873569-585908261 GCF_002162155.2 Triticum dicoccoides | reverse complement strand
TTTAGAAAAAAACAAAAGAAAATGATGGAAATTTCAATAAAATAAAATAAAATAAGTTTCCCATGTGATATGTGGTCTAGTTGTTGGGAAAATTTACAAATATGAATTTCGACTTTATTTACAAAATCTCTCTAGAATTTGTAAAATGGGCATAACTTTTGCATACGAACTCGGATTAAAAAGTTTTTTATATGAAAAATCATCTACTCAAAAAGTTACATCCGATGGAGACTGCCTATGGCCTGTTTGCAAATTCGTAGAATCCTCAAATTCCAAAAGGGAAAAAAGTTATGCTCAAATTTCAGTTTTTTTAAATTTTCATTAAATCTGGTCAAACTATGGTCAAACTACTTATTCAAGAAGTATTAGTGTTACTAAATAATTATTCAAGAATATTAGTGTTATTAAATAATTATTTCAGTTTTTTTGAATTTTGGTCAAATCTGGTCAAATTATGGTCAAACTGTGGTCAAACAATGGTCAAACTACTTATTCAAGAAATATTAGTGTTACTAAAAAATTATTGTTTTTTAGAACAATAGTTTCAAACTCAAACAGTGAAATGTGTGACTTCATGCTCAAGCTAAACTCCTGAGGGTTAATAGGATTGACACCTTACTATTGTCAG
Source organism: Triticum dicoccoides (assembly GCF_002162155.2). Lineage (NCBI taxonomy): Eukaryota > Viridiplantae > Streptophyta > Magnoliopsida > Poales > Poaceae > Triticum > Triticum dicoccoides. The sequence continues at coordinate 585,907,633 of NC_041382.1, read as the reverse complement.
GAAAACAACGAGTGCAGACTTGGAAACGAGGGAGAATAGAACCCGAAAGTTAGGCGTGCTCAGGCTGGGGGAGTGGGAGGATGGGTGACCATCCGGGAAGTTAGATGATTTAGAATGATGAGGGGTGATTAGAGATTAAATTGAGCAGTGATGCGGGGTGATTAGAGATTAAAGGTTAAAATAATTCAGAAATTTGAAAATAAAAAAATTCAAAAAAATTCAAAAAAAATCAAAAAAAAGCAGAAAATGTCCTTTAGTACCGGTTGGTGTTACCAACCGGGACTAAAGGTGGACTGACCACGTCGAGGGCCTTTAGTCCCGGTTCTGGTTTGAACCGGGACTAAAGGGTCAGGGCATTAGTAACGACCCTTTAGTCCCAGTTCAAGAATCGGGACTAAAGGCCCTTATGAACCGGGACTAAAGGCCCTTTTTCTACTAGTGAACAATCATCCCCACAAAACTTGGACACGCCATATTTATCTTGAAGCTTTGTCCACAACTCATGAGCATCCCGGAATGGCATGAGTTGAAATATAACTACATTGCTCAAAGCATCGAAAAGCACATTAGAAGCTTGAGCATTGAGATAAGAGTTTTTCTCATCCTCTAAAGATAATGTTTGGGGATCCTTTGGAGGAGAAAACCCATATCTACAATTCGCTCTAAATTTGGATCCATGACCCTAAAGAGATTAAGCATGCGAATTACCCAAACATCAAAATTTGTGCCATCAAAACTAAGAGTGTCAGAGAATCCTAAACCCCTAGTCGACATCCTTACTCTCTAGGCTGTTAAGCCCTATAAAGAGAGACGAGGCTCTGATACCAATTGAAAGATCGTGGATGTCGCCTAGAGGGGGGCTGAATAGGCGCTTTAAAATAATTACGGTTGAGGCTTGAACAAATGCGGAATAAACCTAGCGGTTAATTTGTTAAGCACAAAACCTACAACAACTAGGCTCACCTATGTGCACCAACAACTTATGCTAAGCAAGATAAACTACTAGGTGATAGCAAGATATATGACAAGAAACAATATGGCTATCACAAAGTAAAGTGCATAAGTAAAGAGCTCGGGTAAGAGATAACTGAGGCACGCGGAGACGACGATGTATCCCGAAGTTCACACCCTTGCGGATGCTAATCTCCGTTTGGAGCGGTGTGGAGGCACAATGCTCCCCAAGAAGCCACTAGGGGCATCGTAATCTCCTCACGCCCTCGCACAATGCAAGATGTCGTGATTCCACTAAGGGACCCTTGAGGGCGGTCACCGAACCCGTACAAATGGCAACCCTTGGGGGCGGTCACCGAACCCGTACACTTTGGCAACCCTTGGGGGCGGTCGCCGGAACCAGTCAAATTGCTCTGGGCGATCTCCACAACCTAATTGGAGACCCCGACGCTTGCCCGGAGCTTTACACCACAATGATTGAGCTCCGAACACCACAAAGGTTGGGGTTAACTCCCCAATGACACCATGAAGCTTCACCACAATGGAATATGGCTCCGAGATGACCTCAACCATCTAGGGCGCCCAAGCACCCAAGAGGAACAAGCTCAAGGGTACCAAGCACCCAAGAGTAATATCTTCTCAACTTGTAACTTCCACGTATCACCGTGGAGAACTCAAACGATGCACCAAATGCAAGGCAAGGGCACACGGAGTGCCCAAGTCCTTCTCTCTCAAATCCCACCGAAGCAACTAATGCTAGGGAGGAAAATGAGAGGAAGAAAAAGAAGGAGAACACCAAGAACTCCAAGATCCAGATCCAAGGGGTTCCCCTCACTTAGAGGAGAAAGTGATTGGTGGAAACGTGGATCTAGATCTCCTCTCTCTTTTCCCTCAAGAACTAGCAAGAATCATTGGAGGGATTGAGAGTTAGCAAGCTCGAAGAAGGTCAACAATGGGGGAAGAACATGAGCTCAAAGGATAAGGTTCATTGGGGAATAAGACCCCCTTTTATAGGTGGGGGAAAATCCAACCGTTATGCTCACAGCCCGCACAGAGCGTTACTACTGCTCCAAGGAGCGGTACTACCGCTAGGGCGGTAGTACCCCTTTGAAAAACAATAGCGAGGAGGCAAAAGGCCAGTAGAACCACCGGAGCGGTACTACCGCTCGTCCTCACGGTACTACCGCTAGGGATCGTGGTACTACCGCAAAGGGTAGCGGTACTACTGCTAGCGAGCGGTACTAAAAAAATACATCCGGGCCTACCACCGCAGGACTTGGGACGAGTTTTTGGTCCGGAGCGGTACTACCGCTGTAGGAGCCGTGGTAGTACCGCTCTGGAGCGGTAGTAAAAAATTACATCCGCTCCAAATCGCGATAGTACCGCTGCAGCCTTTTTAGAACACCAAAACTGCCACAACTTTTGCAAACGGACTCCGAATTCGATGAAACCAAGTTTGTTGGAAAGCTAGCGACAAGGGCTAACACAATCTGAAAGAAATATCAATAAGTAGCAAATTAGAAAAGGCCCATAAGAAAATGGTGAGAACCCTTCCTCGGATAAGACCGGTAAAACCTCCAACACCGAAAACATCATAGAAGACGCATGCGAACTCCGTTTTCGATGAACTCAAGCTTGTCATCAAGATGACCATAAGCTCTAAGACTCACAAAGAGAACCACACAATAACCAAGAAACATGATGCAAGGATGCAATGGTTTGAGATCTCGATGAACGATACGATCAAGCTACTCACTTGAGAGCCCCCCTTGATAGTACGGCTATCGATCCTATAACCCGGTCTCCCAACTACCACCATGAGACCGGTAAAATAGAAAACCTATCAAGGGAAAACCTTTGCCTTGCACATGATCCACTTGAGCTAGATGATGACGATCTTGTCCTCCTCAAGATGGACCACCTTTCTTGATTGCGTTGGGTCGATGGAGACTAGATGATTGCTCCCCCATACTCCACTATGGGTGAGCCACTCTTCGGCACATCTTCACAAGTTCATTGACACCACAATGGATGGCAAGCTTCAAGCACTTGATCTCTTCGTGATTCTCCACTTGAACTTGCACACGGCAATCTTGATGACGATCACCACTTGATGTCATCCTTCCCATGGGTTGTATGATATCATCCTCTTGACGCAAGCCCATGGACACATACCTAACCCCATATGGACTCTCACATAGACCATGGGTTAGCACACAAAGTGCAATGGACAATGCTTAACATACCATGGGATCACTTGATCCCTCTCAATACATCTTCTACTCTTTGTGAGTTGATCAACTTGATTCACTCTTGACTTAGTCTTGATCAACCTTGAATCTTTCCAACTCTCTTCGTTTGGATGATGTCTTGAAGGTAAACATGAATGATCACACAATCTTCTTCTTCAAGACATGCTTGCAATAAGCTCAACACTCACATAACCAATCTTTGGATAATTCCTTAATAGCACCTTGGTCAACCCATAAACTCCTTGAAACCAACACATGGACTTCAAGAAATGCCTATGGAAAAATCCTTCAAATATGACTCAATGCAACCATTAGTCCATAGAGAATGTCATCAATTACCAAAACCACACATGAGGGCACCGCATGTCCTTTCAAAATGCCGCGGGTGGATGTGTGCGTCGCCAATGGTGACCGCCTCTCCTGCAACCGCATCGTTCCCGAGCTCAAGTGGTCGATGCAGGGGCATACGCTCGCCACTCCGATGCGCGAACTGGACATTGGCACCTACGACGGCATCCTCGGCATGGACTGGCTCGCGCAGCACAACCCCATGACGTGCCACTGGCAGGACAAATGGGTCAAGTTCACCCACGACGACGAAGAGGTCACGCTCCGAGGCGTGCCCACGAAGGCGACCACCACCCTCAAGGCGATCAAACCCGATGAGCTGCGCAAAATGATCGCGGGCAACGATGTGTGGGCTATGGCCATGGTGGACACTTGCGGTCACGCACCACCGCCGCGGTGTAAGTGCGCCAGCCAGACGGCGCTCGCTGATCTTCTGGAGGAGTTCGCCGATGTGTTCGCGGCACCGCAAGGGCTTCCTCCACACCGTCAGTATGACCACGCGGTCACCCTGGTCGAGGGCGCGGTCCCCGCGAACACGCGCTCGTACCGCTACTCACCACTCCAGAAGGACGAGATCGAGCGCCAGGTCAAGGAAATGCTTGACGCTGGCCTGATCACGCATAGTGTGAGCCCGTATGCCGCGCCGGTGCTGCTAGTCAAGAAGAAGGACGACACCTGGCGGTTCTGCGTCGACTATCGCCGCCTAAACGACGCAACCATCAAAAACAAGTTTCCTCTGCCCATCATCGATGAGTTGCTCGATGAGTTAGCTGGTGCTGCAGTCTTCTCCAAACTCGAACTGTGCGCCGGCTACCATTAGATCAGGATGTGCGAGGAGGACGAGCACAAGACAGCGTTCAAGACGCACCACGGGCATTTTCAGTTCAGGGTCATGCCGTTCGGCCTCACAAACGCGCCGTCCACGTTTCAGTGCCTGATGAACGCCATTTTTGGTAAGTACATGCGCAAGTTCGTGATCATCTTTCTGGATGACATTCTCGTTTTCAGTGAGACCATGGAGGAGCACCTGGAACACCTGCGCATCGTCTTTGAGCTCCTTCGAGCACACCAGCTCTACATCAAGGAGTCCAAGTGCATGTTCGCTGCCGATCACATCGACTACCTGGGCCACGTGATCTCCAAGGAGGGCGTGGCCACAGACAAGGAGAAAACGAGCGCGATGGAACAGTGGCCGACGCCGACCAATGCAACCGAGCTGCGCGGCTTTCTTGGCCTCACCGGCTACTACAGAAAGTTTGTGCCGCACTACGGCATCATCGCCAAGCCACTGACACAGCTGCTCACCAAGAAAGGCTTCGCCTGGATGGAGCAAGCTCAAGCGGCCTTTGATCAGCTCAAGACGGTGATGATCACCACGCCAGTGCTCGCGCTCCCGGACTTCGACAAGCCGTTCTCGATCGAGACAGATGCGTGCGACATAGGGGTGGGCGCAGTGCTCGTCCAAGAAGGCCACCCGGTCGCCTACTACAGCAAAGCCCTGGGAGTGTGCAACCAGCAACTGTCAACGTACGAGAAGGAATTTCTGGCGGTGATGATGGTCGTCGACAAATGGCACCCGTACTTGCAGCGTGGCCCCTTCGACATCCGCACAGACCACAAGTCCCTCTGCAACCTAGGCGAATAGCATCTGGAGACCGAGCTGTAACGCAAGGCCATGGCGAAACTGGTGGGACTCCAGTTCAGGTTTCAGTACAAGCGCGGACTGGACAACGGAGCGGCTGATGCCTTGTCGCGTGTCGGCAAGCAGCTCGACCTAGCCGCACTCTCGACGTGTCAGCCGGCCTGGCGCCAGGAAGTGCTCAACTCCTACTCCACGGACCCCGACGCGCAAGAGCGACTGCAGAAGTTAGCCATCACCAGTCCGGACGACGACGGCTACGAGCTACACCAAGGCGTGATTCGCCGCGGCGGCCGGCTTTGGATTGGTGCCAATGCCACGCTCCACACCAAGCGCATCGCCGCGCTCCACAACAGCGCGGGCGGCGGCCATTCGGGGGCGACAGCAACGTACCGGCGGGTGCATAAGCATTTTGAGTGGCGCGGCCTCAAGCAGGACATGGAGGAACTCGTGCAGCAATGCACCACCTGCCAGCAAGCCAAGCACGAGCTCTCCAAGCCAGCAGGGCTGCTGGCACCTCTGCCTGTCCCAACGGCGCCCTGGAGGGATCTCACGATGGATTTCATCGAAGGGCTGCCGCCATCAGAGGGCTTCGACACGATCATGGTGGTGGTCGACCGCTTCACCAAGTTTGCCCACTTCATCCCATTGCGCCATCCCTTCCACGCGTCGCAGGTGGCGCGAGCGTTCTGGGACAATGTGGTCAAGCTCCACGGCGTGCCAGCGTCCATCGTCTCCGACCGCGACAAAGTGTTCACCAGCAATCTGTGGCGGGAGCTGCTCGCGGGCGCTAGCACAAAGCTGCTCTACTCCACCGCCTACCCCCCGCAAACCGATGGGCAGAGCGAGCGCGTGAACCAGTGCATGGAGATGTATCTCCGGTGCGCCGTGCACAACACTCCCGGCAAGTGGCGTCGCTGGCTGCCTATGGCGGAGTTCTGGTACAACTCCACCTTCCACTCTTCGCTCGGCCGCACCCCGTTCAAGGCGCTGTACGGCATGGAGGCCAACTTGGGAGCAACCACGGCATGGCCGGGCGACACCACGGCCAGCGAAGATATGTACTGGGCGGCGCACACGGCGCACATCCGCGCCCAACTCGAGCGCGCCCAGCGCCGTTTCAAGAAGCAGGCCGACCGCAACCGCACCGAGCGCCAGTTTCAAGTGGGTGAGCAGGTCCTCTTGAAGCTGCAACCGTATGTGCAGCAGTCCGTCGTCAGTCGTCCCTGCGCCAAGCTCGCCTACAAATTCTTCGGACCGTACACCGTCGTCGAGAAGATCGGCCTCCTAGCGTACAAGCTCGATCTTCCCGCGTCCAGCCGCGTCCACCCAGTCTTCCATGTCTCCCAATTGAAGCCGTTCACGCCATACTACACTCCCGTGTACGCCGAGCTGCCACGCGTACCAGACCTGTCCGTGTCTAGCGCAGCCCCGACACGCATTCTGGAACGACGCATGATGAAGAGGGGCAATGCACCAGTCGTTCAAATCAAGGTGCAGTGGGGCGACAGTTCACCCCTGGCAGTCACCTGGGAGGATCTCGACGTCCTGCGCTTTCCGGATGCAAGCATTTGGGATGACGACGCCGCCAGCTCTCAGGAGGAGGCACAATCTCAAGGAGAGGAGAATGTCACGCCTGGCCACTTGGCCACCACTTGTCCAGCGTGACGTGGCAAGGATAGGGCCCCGCCTGTAAGTGAAGCGAGTGGGTGAGAGGAGAGGAGAGGAGAGGGGAGTGTTTAAATATGCACCAGCCGGGCTGTGGTTGGGCATGTGATGTGATAGCTGTAAACCTCATCCCCAATCATTCCTCTTAACGCCGTTCTTCTTCCTCCCCAAGTCTCTCCCTCTCGCTCTCCCTCACCTACCGATCCCCTTCTCTCTTCCGGTGTGTTACATATTCCTGTAAATATTACGTACAAAGTTCCTTTATGGAATACATGCCGAAGGTCAATAAGCTACCCTTTTCTTTTTAAAAATATGACACTGGAGTCTTTGAGAAAACATTGAAAGCAAAATAATCTTCCATAGATCGATTGGGGAAGATGGGCCTGTCCAGTATGCTGCTATTTCAACCCAATGTTGAGTCTGTACTACACCCGTTTCTGATTTTTCGAGGCATTCCACGCAAACAGACCATGAATCATAAAATTGTTGTCCATAAAAGAGAATAGCTCAACTTGGAAAACATCTCGGACAGATGTGAAATCGCTCACAGAGACGCATGACAAAACAGCTAGCTATCTCAGACTTGGCGGCTACCTAAACGTCACAAAATTTCAGCAGTAGATAGCTACGTACTATCGAACAAACGAAAATTCAGCATTAGACATTCCCAGCTACACATCCATGTGTCGTGCTAAAAGCCTAAACACTTACTTGAGTTGATGCAGGACTCAAGCATTGAGCTTCAGCCGGCTTCTCCTTCTTTTCTGAACCCATCTTAGGCCAGTTCCTGTTTCTGTGAGCACACCCTGATTGAACCACTGCTCTACAATCTGCTCTAATAGCTAGCAACTCAGCGTCTAAGCGTCAAGTAATCAAGGATATGGCTTGCCAGAATAGTACTACCTCCATTCCAAAATAAACCATGTTTTGGTCTTATATTTCGAAACGTCACAAAAAGGATATGTAGATTTGTCTAAATTTAGATGTATGCATATACCAAATATTGTTTAGATACATCCAAATTTAGATAAATTTTAGACATCCTTTTTGACACGGAGGGAGTATTTTCTAATGAAGAGAGAATCATAGTACTTCGTCATTTGAAGGAGTACTTCTCAACTGCGATTTTGTAGTGTGAACAAAATCTGATGCAAGAAATGTAGGGTCGACCTTTTTCTACTTTTGAAAACCCAAAAGTTTATGTCACACCTCGATCGTAGATATAAACTGACACCGCCAAGAACACAATCGACTGCAAATTCAAGAAAGCACAGTCATTGTTTAGGAAGTGTAATTGCATAAAGAGAAGATAAATTGCCCAAAAAAGTGCAGTTTAGACGGACATTACGACAGATAGAACAAATAACTCAGCCTTTAGTCAAAATATAACATTTGGTTCTAGCTTCATATAAATATTTTGTACAGAACTCCTTTTTATTGATATATACAACATGGTATGTTATAGTTTGAGACAAAAGAATAATTATATTTATTTTAGTAGAGAAATTAGTGATATGATATTAATTTTGTTGTGAGAGAAAATGAACATAGTATTCCAGTGAGTCTTGTTGGCACCCTTCCTGTTTATTGTGCTAATGTTTTCGGTAACACCTAAAAACCACATTTAATGCCAAAACTGACCGGCAGATGTCAACTCATGAAACCTTCATTACACTCAACCACATCCGGATGAAAATCTACAAAAAAAATACAAAATTAATCTTCTTTCTTGTCAGCAATTTTGATTATTATTATCATTTTGACCTTGATACCGTAGGGGAAGCAATTTTTTTTTCAGACCTAAATTCAGTCACAGTTAGAACCAAAAAACTTTAGAAAGATGATTTTTCTCAAACAAATGCTCATCCAAGTGGTCTGAATTCTCCTACAGAATTTTGTCCAACCATAATAGCGAAAACAAACAGTTTCAAAACACCTTCGCGTGCAAAAAAAGTGTCCATGTGTCTAAGGCCACTCATATTTTTCCGATTTTTCATTCATACCTGTCAACTTTTCCTTGACTTTGTCCATAGTATGTACACATCCTAGTGCATGGAAATTAAAGAGCAGATCTAAGGAAATGCTTCTTGCGAAAAAATCTAAATTACTTATCGTTGTGTGCATCAATTGATGCATATGTGTCGGGGTTCACTCCCCTTTCCGTTTCTATTTTTTGCAAAAAGTCTGAAAAGTTATCCTCATATTTAGTCATATCTGAAAAAATACTCAAAAATCCTCTAATCAAGTCAACTTAGCACACATGGAACTCACAATTACTCAAATCAGTTAGGCCCAAAGATTTAAACACGACTAAGTAACACACGTATGCATTGACTTCACGGCTTCCTTGCCATTGCATCCTTTCGGGAGGAGGAATATAATTAAATACAATAAAATAGACATATTAAATCTACTTCAATTCCACCAATTCTAGTGCTCTCGAAGGCAACGCCTATGAACAGGGTTACACTTACACAAAGCTGGATTAGGGGCGCCGCGGAGAGCCTGCTCCAATTTGCACCCTAGCCTCTCATACTGTAACATCCTGACATTTAGGGCCGGGAAAAACTAGGTAGCTTAAGATTGTAGATTTGCATTCCAGTTTTGAAAAGGGTGAATTTGCAAAAACTTATTTTGCTTAGGTTCAAAATGTGAACTTGGACTAGGGATCAAATTTTGAACTTTGGAATTTGAATCAAATTTCAAATTTGAAAATTTTGGACTTAGCCAAAATTTGAAAATGGGGATAACAAAAATTATTTTAGCATCAACTTGATTGTTTAAGTTATTGTGCTTGATTGTTAGTGCATAGGAGTTGTTTGAACTCAAAGTGAAATTCAAATTTAAAATTTGAATTATTTGAGATAATTATGATTAAAAGATGAACTTTGATCAATTATTAAAAATCACCTACACCTCACAAAAATGTGAAACAAGTTGCAATGGATAGATAATAATCATCTTTATTGCATACTATTTTTACATTACAAGAATTGGATCACAATCTGATCACAGAAAAATAAAATGAAAAATACATCAAAAATAGAAAATGGAAGATCCTATTCTATCCTATCTAGTCTTTTGCTCCTTGTCTTCATCTTGAAACCTGAAATGCACAACAACAAAAGGAAGCATATTGTTATTGTTAAAATGTTTGGTCGGTCTAAGACCAACCAGTTAATGTGGAATCCATAGGATTAATTTCAAAAACTTGTTTTGGAATTAAAATAGCCAGGGCATGGCAAATAATTTTAGAAGATCATTTCCAAACCCAATTGAAACCAGAACATTAGTGACAATAAAAATAAGCAAGTAGACCATCTAAATGATCTAGTAAAATCTAATTGTGAACATTGAAGAATTGAACCAATAGTAGAACAGTAGGTTTAGAACATCACATCATTCATAAATAAATACCCAGAATATCAATATCATCAAGGATTAGCAAAAACCACTGATTAGCAAATGAAGTGCCCTGACTTGGAAACCATTTTAAGAATAGCATTTAGCAAAAATTTGATCATGCAAAGGATCATGTCCTTGCTAATCAAAATTAGCAAGTGATTAACAAATGCAACCAATAAAAGTTTAACTTGAACACAGTATTAACATCAGTGCGTTGCACTGGACACATCAGAACCAAAATCCACAATCAAAAGTCAGTATACAACAAAGTCATTAATAAACAGATTAGTAGATTCATGAAAATCATGTATCTGCACTAGAAACCAAAATATAAGTCGGTTTGGAACAGTGCTCCAGCCCCAGCCTATAAATACCCCCTCCCACAACACATTTCACTCACAAAAATCTCAAAGCAGCTCATAAAAACACCTTAGGGCCAGAGGCTAAAGGTTGAGCCCACAAACTCCATAGCTTGAAAGCTTGGAGAGAGATTAAAAGGGAAAGCTCACTTGTGAGTAGCCCACACATTAGAACACACCAGTAGTATAGCTAGAGGAAGAAGAAGAAGGCAAGATCAGGGGAAGCAAGGAGGTGCTACCCAAATCTACATCAAGCGTTCTTTGATATCTTCAAAGGTTTAAATTTTTAGCTTTTATTTCTGCAAGAGAGGGAGTGATTAGTAGCACACACTATTCACTGGTTGTTGTGCATCCTCCACAGAGGAACACCACAGCCATGCCTAGTGAAAAGGGCACAACCATTAAAATTTGGTGTGTGAGCTCAAGGAAGAAGATGAAGTGGCAATCACACACAGTGATCACACACTTCATAATCCTTCTATACAGCCCCTATACACATCAAAATGGGGATCATAGAATTAATAAGATTGTGGTAGTGGAAGTTTATCCACTAAGTGTGATAGTTGCAAGCTCTAAGAGATGCAACATATAATTGTATATTGATTGATAATGAGCATTCAAGCTCAACTGAGTGATGTATATCAAATAAAAACACCACTGTCAATAACAGACAGAAGTGTCATTATTCAGTGAAGTGTCAAATTTGATGAGTTAAATTGTTGCAAGTGTCTATTGGAGTAATGGCAATTGTATGTGCAAGTGTATAGATATTAACCAGTAGTTAATATTCATCATAGATAGCATTTAGCAGAGCCCATAGAAGCAATATGAGCAACTGAATCTCAACACTGTCAAAAGTGTTAAAATTCAGAAGCTAAGACTGCAGATTAAAGCAGTCAAGTCTAGGTTGATCTAGGATTGAGCATAGAGCATATATAGCTAGGTTAAAGTTAAGCAAGACCACCACAAGTTCATAAGCAGAGAGATGCATATCTCTGACAGAACTGTCAAAGTTCAGTCAAGTATTGCAAGTGTGAGCAGCAGAGCAAGTAATCAACAGTAGTAGTAGCAGTAGTATTCTAAGTGCAAGATTAACACCATAGATCGTAGCTAAACCCCCAGCAAGCCAGCATGACTGAAGAAATTCTTCAGAAACCCTAGAATTTTTCCCAAAGGGGAAAGCAGTGTAAGAGATCGTTTGATAGCAGTCATGGCAGAGAGAGGAGTTGGGAGAGAGAGTGAAAAGGGCGGCTGAGCCACTTACCTGGACCAGCGTGGCCTAGCCACGGTGGCCGGAGAACGACGGAGCACGGTGGTGGTCGCCAGGACAGGGAACCCCATGCCAGGGGATACGACCTGTTCTGAAGCGAACAACAGCCGAAGGAGAGCGAGTAGCGGCCAGGGAGGCCGGCGATAGAATCAACCTCGTCGGAGACGAGGAAGACGCACGCCATCCCGAACCCTAATCCTCTAGGGTTAGTTGCGTGAGCTCCAGAGAGTGAGAGAGAGAGAGAGCGATTAGCTAGGGGAGGTGAGAGAGTAGAGGGAGGCCATCAGTTTGACGGCAGCGCCATGGCCGGAGCTGGCCGGAGACGGCCAGGGCAGGGCGGCGGCGGCGCTGGCGACCGCGTCACCATTGGCGTCGCGAGTGTGCGCGCGCGTGTGTGCGCGTGAGAGGGAGGGCGCGGTCTGGTTCGACCAGACCGGCGACCCGGTTCGGTCGGTTTGACCGATTAGGTCAAGGACCTGTTTGTAAGAAATTTAAGTCTAGGGACTTGTTTGTAAATTGACCATCTCTTTTCATTTAATAGTCCAAAAATATTGAAAAATATATTTTTGGAAATCTAAAAATATAACCTATAAGGTTATGTGATTAGTTTGAATTGTGTGAATAATTATTTTAGAAGATTATTTTTGTTGATACATGTGGTGAAAAATGAATATTTATTATTCAAAATTCACAAAAGTATTTTTCCTTCAAGGGAAAAATTCTTAAAAACTATTTGGTGTGTTGTGTGATCTTTTGAAAACCAAAATTTTAATTATGTCTTTTTAAATGACCTGGGTATTATTAAAGTACCAAAAAGAAAACAATAACAAGAATAATATTTTCCAAGTTGGGAATATTATTTTAAACTCAAAAAATACTATTTTGGATATGAAAATATTCAAGATAAGTTAATATTGAAATCATATCTATGAATTTCTTCCGAAAGTCTACAATATATCCGTCTTTGCGGCATAGAAAGATTTTACAAAGTTTTGGCTATCTGCGATCCTTCCGGTGGCTCACTTGCTTATCCGGTTGTTCGATCAACGATGTGCTTCAGTTTGATGGATCTTTTTATAGCGAAGCAGTATATCCCTTGTGACTAAGGAGTTGAATTCTACATATATATGAAAATTCTAAAGTGAAATCCATATGAAAATTCTAAAGTGAAGTTCATATGAGCAACCTTAATAATCAACACACGGGAAAGGGTTTTCAAAACTATTTCGCACATAATCTCTTAAATGATTTGGATCTTAAAACATTGTCTTCTACTTGGACAATGACGATTCTTCAGAACCCGAGCTCCAGGGTCAAGCAAAACCTTTGAACTGCATTATCCCGCAGTTTCCAGGCAAGTTCATTGTTGGCAAGTTTATTCTTGCTCATGTCCATTGAATATTTTCAGCAATATAATTTTGCATAGTATTTCATACCACTTGCATTCAAAATGCTTTTCAAATAAATTGATGGATGATGGAATCATGGTATGTTGTGCGATCGGAGTATCGTACGATGGAGATTCCATTATACCGGGAATGAATAGGAAATTAATAACAACTGTTATCAGTCATTCCAAAGCGCCGTAAATCGCGCTGACCACAGAACTTGGTATGGGACAAGCAAATCAGAAGTTACTTCGGAGTTCCGTATATCCCCGGAGGCGTAGTCGGATTGATATGCCATTAGGGGAAATCAATGGGTGGGAGCCCATGGTAAACGTCCCTACTCTGTGCTGCAGAGTAACGACTATTGTCTTCTAGCTGAGAGGGTGATTAATGCGGGTCAGGGATCCGTATTGGTTACAATGGGTGGGTTACGGAATGAGGCGGTGCTCGGCATGATTTGGCTATACTTGGTACCGGCCACATACCTCAGGTAGTATGTTATTGGCAAGAGGGCCAAGGACATTTGTGGGCAAACTAGCGCACCTCTGCAGAGTGTATTGAATTGTGACATGTTACTCCCTATTCCGGGAAGGAATTGCGAATGTCGCGTGGAAAGGAACTACGCAAAAGTTCTAACAACCCGTGAGGGATGATGGACATAGATTTAATTATTAAAACTTGAATCACCAACAAAACCTTTTCAAAAACTTGCATATGTTTGGATATCTTTGATTCCGAACAACTTTTTCATTTATCATGAAACACCTTTTTATCTAGAACTTGCTGAGTACGCCTGTACTCAATCTATCTTCGCAACCCTTGCTTTAGACTATGAGAACAGCGAAGACTTGTCTGAGGACAATGAAGATCAATTCTACGAAGAACAGGATCTTTCCGGAGGTGTAGAAGGAGTAGACTACGGCATAGTCTACGGTACTAGTGACGAGGAGCCCGATGCTGAAGCGTAGAATATTAGTTCCACTAGTTGAGCTTGCAGCCTCGTAGATAAATAAGTTGCAAATGCTCGCAATGGTTTTAAGTCTTTTACTTCCATTGCTCATTAGATTTTCTAGTTTGAATTTGAATTTGAATGAGACTCCTCAATGGACCGAGGATGATCTCGAAGCTTTTGTGCACTTTTGGTTGCTATCCATGAGCACGTAAAGTTGCGGACCCGCAATGTTTCTGTTGTACCATTCTGAGGGATGTGATATTTACGAAAGCGGACTTTTGTGAGTATTTATATCAACGACTTGTACACTACATATGCAGTGGTGTACTGGGTCACCGCAGCTGGTATCAGAGCAATGCTTCGACCTTAGGTTGGACGACCTAGTATAGGGAATAGCCTGTAGGAGCCGAGTGACGTTAAGATGAGAATTCTCTAAGGACTAAGATGGGTATTCAAATGAGAATATTCTGTCGAATACTTAGTGCTATAATTCTTTTTCTTAGTTTAGCAAATTTTTGCTAAATTGTCATGTTTTCTCTTAGCAGTCAGGAAAGATGGGTGAAATGCCTTATCGAACCGTGGTTGTGACGAGAGCTATTTAACTGACTATCATGGAGGACTAGAAGAAATCCTGAAGCAGTTGTTAGTAGCATGTAACTGTATTCCAAAGGCACCCGTTAGAGAATATGCTCACTCTGACGGAAGGATACCGGTGAAGTATCGTGTTACCATACAGTTACCGAGGGAGATAGGTGGTGGGTATCTTTTACCCTTTGGAGAGTCTAGGATAGCGGCAGTTGCAAGGGAGATTGCATTTTTCGAGGAAATTACTACGATTCGTGGTTATTGTACCAAGGAACTCGCGGGAAGTGTTTTCATGACTATTCCTTGCGGAGACTTTGATGAAGCCTTGAAGCGGGATCACGTCTCTTTTGTGAGAGATAGTCCTGAGATGACGGCATGATATCTGGATAGGTGCACGTCCTTGTTGGAAATCTTTTATCTGCTCCACATCAACTTGGTCACAGACCATGAGCAGTTACTAGATGATTTCTCAGACCATGACGTGGTATTGGAGAGGAGACGGCAATATGACAGAGGTGGAGTATCAACATGCACATCCGCCGGAAGAGGAAGAGCCAATGGAGGAAGAATTAGAGGAGGAATTGGGAGATGGCATAGTGGTTAATGGAGTTGTGCCAGAGTCAAATTTGGACACACCAACACCCTACGAGCCAATACTAGCTAGGGAAGGTTACTACATCAATGATAATGGTTGGGAAGTACCCGATTCGTTTCGAGATATAATCCCTACTGGGTGGGGCACGGACGATGAGGACTTACCTCATTATGATGTTGATCCAGAGCCAAGGGTTGGCAGAACCCAGTGGCAGGTGATTGATCTGAGCAAGTTGAACATGCAAGAGCATGAGGAGACGGAAGAGTCAAGGGCGGAATATGCTCTTTGTCTAGAGGCCTTAGATGCATGTCAGGAACCCCTTGTTTACAAAGACTGGGGAAGCGACATTGAGATGACACCACTTCCTTGTTTTTACATGGAGGATGGACGTCCTTATTATCCTGACATGAAGCTAGAGGATGAGCCATGGGTACTCGAGTTTGATGCAGAAGGTAGTATGCACATTCAAGATATTATCGAGGGCCAGACAAGGTAGAAGAAATGTGGCAAGGTTTAGATAGCTTCTTTGCTGAAGAAGATGCTAAGGTAATGCCGAGAGGAACTCGGACTTACGAGACGATTGAGCCAGTTGAGATACCGAGCACTCTTAGAAGGTCTACTCGTTTCACGGGATATACTCCGGGAAAGTATTACGAGAGTGACCGAACCTTCGCAAGCAGCTTCTAGAAGTCTTTTTAGGGAGCATTAGGAAGAAGTTTAGTAGAGTATTGCGTATTGTATGTGTGGGGTTTGTGAACCGAATAAATGAGCTTCATCTCAAATGTATATGTGTGTACAGAAGGCATGTATATACATGGTATATGTTCGTTTGCAAACCATTGTGTCTGAAATGTTTAAATTATGCATCTAAGATGAAGTGAATGATTTGCAACCATTTGGATTTTATTTGGATCTTGAGTTATTGTGTGACTAGCACTATGCATTGAAAACGAACAACCCACTGTGCATCTGCATAATGCAACATGGTGTTCTGACGTAAGTGCAATAGGTCTAGAGGTTAATGTCCGCAAACCAAGTAGAGACCCAAAATGAACGCTGAGATAGGGAAACCCGACAGAAGGCAACGGTCGAGGTGGCCAATCGAAGTCAAACCTCAACCGATTCGCAGCCCTTGTCAGAGCAAAGTTTCATGCGATTTCTGCAATTGGTGGAAGAAAGAAGGGACAGGACCAAGAAGTCCAAAATAAGCTTATGCACCATGTCTTGTCGCAAAACCGTGACCAAGGACAAAATAATGGAGGACGAGGAGTGAGTCTATCAGATTTTCAAAATACAAGACCACTTATGTTTGCTTCAACCACAGAACCTATGGATGCCGAAGATTGGCTAAGAGATACTGAAAGAAAATTAAATGTCGTCGGCTGTAACGACGAGGAAAAACTGCGGTATACATCATATTTGTTAACAAGACCAGCAGCAACTTGGTGGGAGACTATGCTAGCAATGCAACAACCAGGGTCACTAGTTACTTGGACTGAATTTAAGGATAGGTTTCGTAGTACTCATGTTCCTGAAAGTATTATGGAGCTTAAGAGACGGGAATTTGAGAATGTACGTGAGAATGATTCTCCGATTCTCAGATATGTCCGGGAATTCAGCATGCTATCTCGTTATGCACCTGACGAGGTGGATACTGAAGACAAACGGATGAAGAGGTTCATGAAAGGTTTGAACCCATACATGAGGATGCAGTTGCGTTTAACTGGACACCGTAATTTTCAAGAATTAGTTGATGCAGCAATTACCTTGGAGGATGATTATAAAGGTGTTCAAGAGGAAAGGAGGAAGAAAGCGCGAACAGATCCAAAGCGTTTTCAAGATCAGAAACCAACACCCAATCTGACCTTTAAACCTAAACCGAGCCCGGGAAATTTCAACCCTAAACCTAATCCCAACAAGGGAATCCCAAATCCCAAGAGCAATGTGAAATGTCACAACTGTGGAGTAAAGGGACATTACAAGTCAGAGTGCAGGCAAGCCAAAGTAATTTGATATGGATGTGGACAGCCTGGACACATGAAACCTAATTGTCCGAATAAACAAAACTTTACACCACCATCGGGCGGGATACGACCATCAATAGGAACGGCAGCTTCCAGAGGAAGGAACCCTCGAGACAACAAAGGCAAGCCATATGGAAAGCTGAACTGTACCAGTGTAGCGGAAGTGATCAACTCAGAAGAAGCAATTCTAGGTACGCTTGACATTATGACTTATCCGGGGAAAGTTCTGTTTGATACCGGGGCAACGACGTCATTTATCTCAAAAGAATTCATAGACGCGTATGGGCTTACGTGTAGATTGTTAGACCGACCTATTACGATTATGTCTGCGGGAGGAACAGTATTAGTAATGCGGCAACGTTTAAAGCAAATCCTTATGATTTGCGGATACGAGTATTTCGTGGATCTATTCGTTATACCGATGAGCGATATAGCAATCATTCTGGGAATGGATTAGTTAGTAAGTCATGGAGCTCAAATAGACTATGGTGAGAACACGGTAGCAATTAAGAATCCAACTAGAGAGAAAGTTGTGTATCAAGGAGACCCGAATGCAAGATTAGAGGCAGAATTACAGTTGAATTCACTCAAAGAGGTCAGAATAGAGGATATCCCAATCGTTAGAGAATTTCAAGATGTATTTCCACAAGAGTTACCAGGAATGCCACCTGATAGAGAAATAGAGTTCACAATTGATTTAATACCGGGCACATCACCAATAGCCCAAGCACCATACAAAATGGGGCCAAAGGAGTTAGTAGAATTAAAGGCACAGATAGATGAACTCAAGGAGAAAGGATTTATAAGAGAAAGTGTATCTCCTTGGGGAACGCCTGTGATATTTGTGGATAAGAGAGATGGAGGTAGAAGGATGTGTGGGGACTACCGAAATCTGAAGAATGTCACTATCAAGAATAAGTATCCGTTACCGAGAATACAAGATTTGTTTGATCAAGCCAAAGGATCAGGAGTTTTCTCAAAGATAGACTTAAGATCAGGATACCATCAGATAAAGATTAAGGAGGAAGATATTCCAAAAACAACATTTGTCACAAGATATGGACACCATGAATACTTGGTTGTACCATTTGGATTAACCAACGCACCAGCCATATTCATGAATTTGATGAACAAGATATTTATGCCTTATTTGGATAAGTTTGTCATAGTATTCATTGATGACATACTAGTGTATTCCAAAGACAAATCAGATCATGCAAAACACCTCAGAATAGTTTTGCAAACACTCAGAGAACACCAACTTTATGCCAAGTTTAGTAAATGTGAGTTCTGGTTAGACAGAGTAGAATTTCTTGGACATGTAATTACCAAGGAAGGAATAGCTGTAAATCCAGAAAAAGTTCAAATAGTTTTGGAATGGCAAGCACCCAAGAATGTAAAGGAAATCAGATCATTTCTTGGAATGGCCAGATATTATAGGAGATTCATAGAAGGATTCTCCAAGATAGCTGGACCAATGACAAAACTTTTAAGAAAGAATGTACCTTTCATCTGGGACAAGAAGTGCGAGAAATTTTTTCAAGAACTAAAGGAAAGACTGACAGCAGCACCAGTTTTAGCAGTTCCTGAACCAGGAAAGGACTATACAGTATATTGTGATGCATCAAAGAATGGACTAGGTTATGTGCTAATGCAAGATAGGAAAGTAATTGCATATGGATCAAGACAGTTACGACCTCATGAACTTAACTATCCAACACATGATCTAGAGTTAGCAGCAGTAGTTCAAGCACTAAAGAATTGGAGACATTTCTTATATGGATCAAAGTGCGAACTATATACAGATCACAAAAGTCTTAAATATTTCTTCACTCAGAAAGATTTGAATATGAGACAACGAAGATGGTTAGAATTAATCAAGGATTATGACTTGACCATAAACTATACTCCGGGAAAAGCTAACGTTGTAGCAGACGCGTTAAGTCGAAAAGCCACGTGCAACATGTTAGAAGGGAGGAGAATGCCAAAGGAATTGCAAAAAGAAGTTGCACAAATCCAGAAAGATTACTGGGAAGGAGAACCCCAGAATACTATTGAAATAATAGAAGCCTTAGCTAAGATGAATATGGATCTAGAAGGAGAAATTTTAAAGAGGCAGAAAGAAGATCTGTTCATAGTTGAGGAAATCCGTAGAATTGACGAAGGAAGGTCATCCATGTTTGAACTCCGGGAGGATAATTCATTATGGTTTCAAAACAGGATCTGTGTACCAGATATTCCTGAGATCAAAGAATTAATTTTCAAAGAAGCACACCAAACACCTTACTCTATACATCCAGGAAGTACAAAGATGTATATGGACCTAAAGGCTGTATTTTGGTGGAACAATATGAAGAAAGAAATAGCGAAGTATGTTTCAAAATGTCATACTTGTCAGAGAGTTAAAGCCGAACATCAGAGTCCTGCTGGAAAACTACAACCCTTACCAATTCCCAAATGGAAGTGGGAAGATATAGGAATGGATTTTGTTACCGGATTACCTATGACCAAAAATCACAAGGATATGATCTGGGTAATAGTTGATCGGTTAACAAAGAGTGCACATTTTCTAGCAGTAAATCAGAAAGACAGTTGTGAAAAACTTGCCGAAATCTATGTCAATGAGATTGTCAGCAAGCACGGTGTACCAAAGAGAATAGTATCAGATCAAGGATCAATCTTTACATCAGCATTTTGGAAGCATCTGCAAAAAGCTTTAGGAACCCAATTAGACTTTAGTATTGCATACCATCCACAAACTGGAGGACAGACAGAAAGAACAAACCAAATACTTGAAGATATGTTAAGAGCTTGTGCTTTAGATTTTGGTGGATCATGGCATGAACATCTACCATTAGCAGAGTTTTCTTACAACAACAGTTACCAAAGCAGTATCAAAATGGCACCTTTTGAAGCACTTTATGCAAGAAAGTGCATATCACCTGTTTGTTGGTCTGAAGATACCGGAAGTAAAGAATTTGAGACAACATACATCGGAGATCAACGGCATGTGATTGATATCATCCGAGACAGATTAAAGATTGCTCAGAGTAGACAGAAAAGTTACGCAGATTTGAAAAGAAGAACATGGGAACCCCAAGTCGGAGATATGGTATATTTAAGAGTCAGTCCAACAAGAGGAATTAAGAGATTCGAGGTTAAGGGGAAGTTAAGTCCTCGATACATTGGGCCATTTAAGATATTAAGTCAGAAAGAAACAGTGGCCTATGAGCTGGAATTACCGACACAATTATTTCAAGTTCACAATGTATTCCATGTTTCGCAACTCAGAAAATGTTTGAAAGTACCGAAAGAACCCTTGAGCTATACAGAGCTAGAATTGAAATTACATTTGACCTATGAAGAGAAACCAACCAAAATTATTGGTGAAAAATGGAAGTAGCTTAGAAATAGAGCGATAAAGTATTGTAGGGTGCAGTGGAAGCACCATCCCGAGAGAGAAGCCACGTGGGAGAAAGAGGACGATTTACGAAGGGATTATCCTTATCTCTTCAGGTACCAAGTTCCGGAAACTTCGGGACGAAGTTCTTATAAGGGGGAGAGGATGTAACATCCCGACATTTAGGGTCGGGAAAAACTGGGTAGCTTAAGATTGTAGATTTGCATTCTAGTTTTGAAAAGGGTGAATTTGCAAAAACTTATTTTGCTTAGGTTCAAAATGTGAAGTTTGACTACGGATCAAATTTTGAACTCTAGAATTTGAATCAAATTTCAAATTTGAAAATTTTGGACTTAGCCAAAATTTGAAAATGGGGATAACAAAAATTATTTTGGCATCAACTTGATTGTTTAAGTTATTGTGCTTGATTGTTAGTTCATAGGAGTTGTTTGAACTCAAAGTGAAATTCAAATTTAAAATTTGAATTATTTGAGATAATTATGATTAAAAGATGAACTTTGATCAACTATTAAAAATCACCTACACCTCACAAAAATGTGAAACAAGTTGCAATGGATAGATAATAATCATCTTTATTGCATACTATTTTTACATTACAAGAATTGGATCACAATCTGATCACAGAAAAATAAAATGAAAAATACATCAAAAATAGAAAATGGAAGATCCTATTCTAGCCTATTCTATCCTATCTAGTCTTTTGCTCCTTGTCTTCATCTTGAAACCTGAAATGCACAACAACAAAAGGAAGCATATTGTTATTGTTAAAATGTTTGGTTGGTCTAAGACCAACCAGTTAATGTGGAATCCATAGGATTAATTCCAAAAACTTGTTTTGGAATTAAAATAGCCAGGGCATGGCAAATAATTTTAGAAGATCATTTCCAAACCCAATTGAAACCAGAACATTAGTGACAATAAAAATAAGCAAGTAGACCATCTAAATGATCTAGTAAAATCTAATTGTGAACATTGAAGAATTGAACCAGTAGTAGAACAGTAGGTTTAGAACATCACAACATTCATAAATAAATACCCAGAATATCAATATCATCAAGGATTAGCAAAAACCACTGATTAGCAAATGAAGTGCCCTGACTTGGAAACCATTTTAAGAATAGCATTTAGCAAAAATTTGATCATGCAAAGGATCATGTCCTTGCTAATCAAAATTAGCAAGTGATTAACAAATGCAACCAATAAAAGTTTAACTTGAACACAGTATTAACATCAGTGCGTTGCACTGGACACATCAGAACCAAAATCCACAATCAAAAGTCAGTATACAACAAAGTCATTAATAAACAGATTAGTAGATTCATGAAAATCATGTATCTGCACTAGAAACCAAAATATAAGTCGGTTTGGAACAGTGCTCCAACCCCAGCCTATAAATACCCCCTCCCACAACACATTTCACTCACAAAAATCTCAAAGCAGCTCATAAAAACACCTTAGGGCCAGAGGCTAAAGGTTGAGCCCACAAACTCCATAGCTTGAAAGCTTGGAGAGAGATTAAAAGGGAAAGCTCACTTGTGAGTAGCCCACACATTAGAACACACCAGTAGTATAGCTAGAGGAAGAAGAAGAAGGCAAGATCAGGGGAAGAAAGGAGGTGCTGCCCAAATCTACATCAAGCATTCTTTGATATCTTCGAAGGTTTAATTTTTTAGCTTTTATTTCTGCAAGAGATGGAGTGATTAGTAGCACACACTATTCACTGGTTGCTGTGCATCCTCCATAGAGGAACACCACAACCATGCCTAGTGAAAAGGGCACAACCATTAAAATTTGGTGTGTGAGCTCAAGGAAGAAGATGAAGTGGCAATCACACACAGTGATCACCCACCTCATAATCCTTCTATACAACCCCTATACACATCAAAATGGGGATCATAGAATCAATAAGATTGGGGTAGTGGAAGTTTATCCATTAAGTGTGATAGTTGCAAGCTCTAAGAGATGCAACATATAATTGTATATTGCTTGATAATGAGCATTCAAGCTCAATTGAGTGATGTATATCAAATAAAAACACCACTATCAATAACTGACAGAAGTGTCATTATTCAGTGAAGTGTCAAATTTGATGAGTTAAATTGTTGCAAGTGTCTATAATTTCACCATTAAGTGAAGTGAATCTCAATTAACATCTAACTGAAACCCATAGGACCAAAGTGATCACTGAATATCAACACTGTCCAAAGTGTCTATATTCAGAGAAAAATTGGAGTAATGGGCAATTGTAGTTAATATTCATCATAGATAGCATTTAGAAGAGCCCGTAGAAGCAATATGAGCAACTGTATCTCAACACTGTCAAAAGTGTTAAAATTCAGAAGCTAAGACTGCAGATTAAAGCAGTCAAGTCTAGGTTGATCTAGGATTGAGCATAGAGCATATATAGCTAGGTTAAAGCTAAGCAAGACCACCACAAGTTCATAAGCAGAGAGATGCATATCTCTGACAGAATTGTCAAAGTTCAGTCAAGTATTGCAAGTGTGAGCAGTAGAGCAAGTAATCAACAGTAGTAGTAGCAGTAGTATTCTAAGTGCAAGATTAACACCATAGATCATAGCTAAACCCCCAGCAAGCCAGCATCACTGAAGAATTTCTTCAAAAACCCTAGAATTTTTCCCAAAGGGGAAAGCAGTGTAAGAGATCGTTTGATAGCAGTCATGGCAGAGAGAAGAGTTGGGAGAGAGAGAGAGAAGGGTGGCTGAGCCACTTACCTGGACCAGCGTGGCCTAGCCATGGTGGCCAGAGAACGACGGAGCACGGCGGTGGTCGCCAGGACAGGGAACCCCATGCCAGGGGATACGACCTGTTCTGAAGCGAACAATAGCCGGAGGAGAGTGACTAGCGGCGAGGGAGGCCTGCGATAACATCTCAACCTCGTCGGAGACGAGGAAGACGCACGCCATCCCGAACCCTAATCCTCTAGGGTTAGTTGCATGAGCTCCAAAGAGTGAGAGAGAGAGCGATTAGCTGGGGGAGGTGAGAGAGTAGAGGGAGGCGATCAGTTTGAAGGCAGCGCCATGGCCGGAGACGGCCAGGGCAGGGCGGCGGCGCTGGCGACCGCGTTGCCACTGGTGTCGCGAGTGTGCGCACGCGCGTGCGCGTGAGAGGGAGGGCGCGGTCTGGTTCGACCAGACTGGCGACCCGGTTCGGTCGGTTTGACCGATTAGGTCAAGGACCTGTTTGTAATTTTTTTAAGTCTATGGGCTTGTTTGTAAATTGACCATATCTTTTCATTTAATAGTCCAAAAATATTGAAAAATATATTTTTGGAAAGCTAAAAATATAACCTACAAGGTTATGTGATTAGTTTGAATTGTGTGAATAATTATTTTAGAAGATTATTTTTTTTGATACATGTGGTGAAAAATGAATATTTATTATTCCAAATTCACAAAAGTATTTTTCCTTCAAGGGAAAAAATCTTAAAAACTATTTGGTGAGTTGTGTGATCTTTTGAAAACCAAAATTTTAATTATGTCTTTTTAAATGACATTGGTATTATTAAAGTACCAAAAAGAAAACAATAACAAGAATAATATTTTCCAAGTTGGGAATATTATTTTAAACTCAAAAAATACTATTTTGGATATGAAAATATTCAAGAAAGTCAATATTGAAATCATCTAAAGAAAAATATCTGTGAATTTCTTCCGGAAGTCTACAATATATCCATCTTTGCGGCGTAGAAAGATTTTACAAAGTTCTGGCTATCTGCGATCCTTCCGGTGGCTCACTTGCTTATCCGGTTGTTCGATCAACGATGTGCTTCAGTTCGATGGATCTTTTTATAGCGAAGCAGTATATCCCTTATGACTAAGGAGTTGAATTCTACAGATATATGAAAATTCTAAAGTGAAATTCATATAAAAATTCTAAAGTGAAGTTCATATGAGCAACCTTAATAATAAACACACGGGAAAGGGTTTTCAAAACTATTTCGCTCATAATCTCTTAAATGATTTGGATCTTAAAACATTGTCTTCTACTCGGACAATGACGATTCTTCAAAACCCGAGGTCCAGGGTCAAGCAAAACCTTTGAACTGCATTATCTTGCAGTTTCCAGGCAAGTTCATTGTTGGCAAGTTTATTCTTGCTCATGTCCATTGAATATTTTCAGCAATATAATTTTGCATAGTATTTCATACCACTTGCATTCAAAATGCTTTTCAAATAAATTGGTGGATGATGGAATCATGGTATGTTGTGCGATCGGAGTATTGTACGGTGGAGATTCCATTATACTAGGAATGAATAGGAAATTAATAAGAACTGTTATCAGTCATTTCAAAGAGCCGTAAATCGTGCTGACCACAGAACTTGGTATGGGACAAGCAAATCAGAAGTTACTTCCGAGTTCCGTATATCCTCGGAGGCGTAGTCGGATTGATATTCCATTAGGGGAAACCGATGGGTGGGAGCCCATGGTAAACGTCCCTACTCTGTGCTGCAGAGTAACGACTATTGTCTTCTAGCTGAGAGGGTGATTAATGCGGGTCAGGGATCCGTATTGGTTACAATGGGTGGGTTACGGAATGAGGCGGTGCTCGGCATGATTTGGCTATACTTGGTACCGGCCACATACCTCAGGTAGTATGTTATTGGCAAGAGGGCCAAGGACATTTGTGGGCAAACTAGCGCACCTCTGCAGAGTGTATTGAATTGTGACATGTTACTCCCTATTCCGGGAAGGAATTGCGAACGCCGTGTGGAAAGGAACTACGCAAAAGTTCTAACAACCCGTGAGGGCTGATGGACATAGATTTAATTATTAAAACTTGAATCACCAACAAAACCTTTTCAAAAACTTGCATATGTTTGGATATCTTTGATTCCGAACAACTTTTTCATTTATCATGAAACACCTTTTATCTAGAACTTGCTGGGTACGCCTGTACTCAATCTATCTTCGCAACCCTTGCTTTAGACTATGAGAACAGCGAAGACTTGTCTGAGGACAATGAAGATCAATTCTACGAAGAACAGGATCTTTCCGGAGGTGTAGAAGTAGACTACGGCATAGTCTACGGTACTAGTGACGAGGAGCCCGACGCTGAAGCGTAGAATATTAGTTCCACTAGTTGAGCTTGCAGCCTCGTAGATAAATAAGTTGCAAATGCTCGCAATGGTTTTAAGTCTTTTACTTCCATTGCTCATTAGATTTTCTAGTTTGAATTTGAATTTGAATGAGACTCCTCAATGGACCGAGGATGATCTTGAAGCTTTTGTACACTTTTGGTTGCTATCCATGTGTAACGCCCCAAGACCGGAGCTTCAGATACCTTCCTTGGGTTTCAAGTTTCGTTGGTGTTTTGTTTGGTTCGTTGCATTCATCCTTGCATCATGTGCATTGCATCATGTCATCATGCAACCCGTTTTAAAAACTCAACTAAATTAAATGGCATGGATCTTCGATTCCATTTAAATCGAGGGAAGAGTGACTTCTCTTTATAACATATCCTCCCGATAGTAGGGAGCTATATTCAATATTTCTTTAATTTTAAATTCACCATAACACACTTGCAAAAATCCTAATGCCTTTGTTATCACAACCCTTGGCCTCGAACTTAGTCCGTAAATTCTTTCGTCATTTTCCGGAGCTCCACCAAAAATCCAAACATTTTTTGGACACTTCTATAACCAAGCCCTAGTTCAAACCCTTTTGAATTAAATTCAAACGAGTTTGAATTACATCTTTCAATCTTGCCTCTCCTATTTTTCGTGGACCGTGCACATTTTTACGAGTCCGTTAAATTTATTCCCATGCCCAGATTCCACCCCTACCTTCTCTTTCTTTTCTCCCTCTTTTTCTGTTTTGTTTTAATATGGAAAAGAGTGAGAGAGGAATGAGAGAGAGGAGTTCAGCTTAGGCCAGCCGCAGCGCAGTTGGGCCTCTCCTTCTGTGCCTAAGGCCCACCTGCGGCCTGACCTAACCGGCCCGAGGCCCAACCACGCCCCGTGGTTACCCTAGCTAGCTCGATCCCCTGGCCCGATCTCTCCCGAATCCCTCTCCCTCCGCCGCCAGGAGACCCATCTCCTCGATCCCCATCTCCCATCTCTCCCTCCTCTCGCTCTCCTCGCATCGCACCAGAGGAGGAGACCCGCAGCCCGATCCCCATCCCTCGACCTCACCACTCGGCGGCGACCAAAGCCGGGGCGCCACCCACCTCCCTCCGCCGTCAAGCTCCAGCACCACGTCGACGCTTCGCCTCCTGCCGACTGGCCCCGGCCACCAGTGCGCCACGGCAAGCCCCGCCGCCATGTCTGGTCGCTGACGGCGACCACGACCAGGCCTGCGCCTCCCTGCTGCCGAAGCCTCGCCGCCAAGTCCCGCCTGCACCCTCGGGACTCGCCGGACCCCTTCCTCTACTCCAAGTCTGCCGGCCACAAGTGTCGCTGCTGGCTGCCGCCCCATCACCATGCGGTCCTCATCCACCTCCGTCCCATGACGCTGCAGCCCCCGTCATTTCCCTGCCTCTCTTTTGCGCCAGGGACTCGAGCCCTCCACTGCGCGTCGTCGCCTTGCTGCCTTCCCCGCCATCGGCTTGCTACCTTCGCCGGACCTCCTCCACCTCCAAGGTCGCCGCTGCTCTGGCCGCAACCACCTCCGGTCTTCAACCCCGACGCCCGACCCGCCCATCTTCGGTTGCTGCCCGCTGGCCTCGTCGCTCCTCTTGTCACTGTCAAGACGCGACAACCAGGGAAGCCCAAGGCCGCCTTCGTGGTTTTCGCCAAGTTCGTCCACTGCCAAACGAGTCGGAGATCCTTCGATGCCTCTCCTTGTTGGAATCTGACAAGTACCACTAGTTATACCAAGTTCGACTATGCGGGTTCGCCAAGTACTCCACCGGCAAGACCGACGCCCGAACGACTTCACACCGAAACGACAAGTTCCACTACCGTAGACTAGTACGACTACCGTCGCAAGAACCAAGAACAGCAAGTCCGAAGACCCAAGTACCATGACGCCAAGTACCTCTTCGGATCGTCAAGGTGGATCTTGAACGTTGACGAGGTTCCGATAAGACCCTCGACGTGTACGGCTACAATGTGAACGTGTACCCGACGACCCCGGAGACCTATGTTACACCAAGTACCACGACGACCTTCGACTTGTACCCCTACATCGCAGCGAAACGCCGAGTTCCTCGCCGACGCACCGAACATTTACGGAACCTTGTGCGACTATGGATGTGAACGACCACCGTCGAACCCAAGTTACTCGGATTCGTCAAGTACCTCTACGAAAACGTTGTACGACTACTTCCGTGGCCGAAGGCCCGTGTACAACTACCGTCGTCGTGGACGACTACTTCCTCTACTTCCTCTACGAACCCGAACCGCTCCGAGAATGCACCTGGAAGGTATAACCGCCAAGATGATGACCCGTGGACGAAAGCATGTGTTGTATGAGATGCATGTTTAGTTGTTGTTTTCGCCCGTGAACGTTAGTGGTTCCTCCTTGTTGCCATGCCGTAGTTGACTCGTGGGAACCCGGTAACCGGGATCACCCCACCATCTTTTGCACTCTCCCGCCACACTTTCTTTTGCACCGACGTTCTCAATGAGTTGTCTGAACCGGAACGTTGCCGTGGCACCGTTTCATTATCGTCGCCATGGCACCCCTTTCTTTCTACCACAGTGACAAATGCTTCTTAATGCTCTTGTAAACTTTTATTAAAAATTGCATAAACTTGAACATGTCATCCGCATCATGTTAACAACTTTAAGAGGGTTAAATTTCGTTGTTGCATTAAAATTGCTAATGCATATGGGGACTTACCGGATTTGTTATTTGTTATATCCGTCCCCATTTAAATTGTTTAGATGATATAGTTTTGCTATGCTTCACCTCTTGCCATGTTAACCAACATTTAATATTGTTGAGTACCTAACCGAGAGTGAACTAAATAAGTCATGTGGTGATTCATCAATATGCAACTCGGTGCATATTGAGCTCCACTTAATCTGTAGTATTGTTTGTGCACTTTGCCATGCCATGCCTATTTTAAACCGGACATGCATCATACTTGGTTGTGCATCATGCCATGATTATGTGATGGTTGATTACTATGTTGTGTGCTTCTTTCTGGTGTTGCTTCTTCGGGTTAGTTCCGATAACGTCGCGTTTGTGAGGACCTGTTCGACTACGTTCGTTTGTTTCTTATTCCTGAACTCGTTCTTCTTCCTTGCGGGATTTCAGGCAAGATGACCATACCCTCGAAATCACTTCTATCTTTGTTTGCTAGGTGCTCGCTCTTTTGCTATGCCTATGCTGCGATACCTACCACTTACTTATCATGTCTCCCATATTGTTTTAACCAAGCCTCTAACCCACCTTGTCCTAGCAAACCGTTGTTTGGCTATGTTACCGCTTTGCTCAGCCCCTCTTATAGCGTTGTTAGTTGCAGGTGAAGATTGGAGCTTGTTCCATGTTTGAAACATGGTTATTTTGTTGGGATATCACAATATCTCTTATTTAATTAATGCATCTATATACTTGGTAAAGGGTGGAAGGCTCGGCCTTATGCCTGGTGTTTTGTTCCACTCTTGCCGCCCTAGTTTCCGTCATATCGGTGTTATGTTTCCGGATTTTGCGTTCCTTACGCGGTTGGGTTATAATGGGAACCCCTTGACAGTTCGCCTTGAATAAAACTCCTCCAGGAAGGCCCAACATTGGTTTTACCATTCGCCACCTAGCCTTTTCTTTCCCTTGGGTTCTGCAGACTCAAGGGTCATCTTTATTTTAAACCCCCGGGCCAATGCTCCTCTGAGTGTTGGTCCAAACTGAGCGATGTCCGGAGCTACCAGGGGCAACTCTGGGCTGGCCCACCCGACGTCTGGCTCATCCGGTGTGCCCTGAGAACGAGATATGTGCAGCTCCTATCGGGATTTGTCGGCACATCTGGGTGCCTTTGCTGGTCTTGTTTTACCATTGTCGAAATGTCTTATAACCGGGATTTCGAGCCTGATCGGGTCTTCCCGCTAGAAGGAATATCCTTCGTTGACCGTGAGAGCTTGTGATGGGCTAAGTTGGGACACCCCTGCAGGGATTTGAACTTTTAAAAGCCGTGCCCGCGGTTATGGGCAGATGGGAATTTGTTAATGTCCGGTTGAAGAAAACCTGAAGTTGACCTTAATTAAAATACATCAACCGTGTGTGTAACCGTGATGGTCTCTTCTCGGCAGGGTCCGGGAAGTGAACACAGTGTTGGAGTTATGCTTGACGTAGGTTGTTCTAGGATCACTTCTTGATCATAGTTCATCGACCGTGCTTTGCCTTCTTTTCTCGCTCTCTTTTGCGAATATGTTAGCCACCATACATGCTAGTCGCTTGCTGCAGCTCCACCTCATACCTTTACCTTACCCATAAACTTAAGTAGTCTTGATCGCGAGGGTGTGAGATTGCTGAGTCTCCGTGACTCACAGATACTTCCAAAACCAGCTTGCAGGTGACGATGAGACCGTGCAAGTGACGCAACCAAGCTCAAGGAGGAGCTCGATGAAGATCTCGTTCTTTGTGTTGTTCCGTTTTCAGTTGATCAGTAGTAGAGCCCAGTCGGGATGATTGGGGATCTGTGTAGCATTTGGGGTAGTCTTCTTTTATTTTGGTTCCGTAGTCGGACCTTGATTGTATCTGGTTGATGTAATGCTTTATTCATGTAATTGTGTGAAGTGGCGATTGTAAGCCAACTATGTATCTCTTTCCCTTATGTATTACATGGATTGTGTGAAGATTATCTCACTTGCAACATTGCTTTCAATGCGGTTATGCCTCTAAGTCGTGCTTCGACACGTGGGAGATATAGCCGCATCGAGGGCGTTACACCATGAACACGTAAAGTTGCGGACCCACAATGTTTCTGTTGTACCACTCTGAGGGATGTGATATTTACGAAAGGGGACTTTCGTGAGTATTATATCAACGACTTGTACACTACATATGTAGTTGTGTACTGGGTCACCGCACATACATTCTTCATCATTAGTTCTGCAATGACGGGAAAAAATAGACCCTATTTGACATAGGGTCTCAATCTCATTCCTAATCGACCCGATTGGTATTAAATATGGATCAATCGACCAAATTTCTATAGCTTTAGAGATAGAAAAATAGTACTTCCTCTGATCCAAAATAAGTGTTGCTCATTTGTACTAGGCTAGTATAAAGTTTGTACTAAGTGGACCAAACCTTTTATAGATCTGAGGGAGTAGGACTCTACATTAAAAAACTGATTCCTTCTAAAGCTATCACTTCTTGTACTCCTCGGTTCATCTTAGTTCCAGCAATCTTATCCAGTGCCAATCCATGGTACCTAACTGCAGCTCACCACGGTCAAGATGTTCCTTAATTTACTCACTCATTTTTGTATTTCACATATTATCTCTATTCTTCCCCTACCGTTTTACATGTCGTGGTCTTTAAACAAAATATAGTTTCAAATTACAGCAATACATTGACTTAAACTTGAATTTGCGTCAACATGTCGAGAAAGTTAAGAACGTTAGCTTGCAATTCATAGCTCAAAGAATCATCTATCCTTTCACTCTCTAAAAGCTCCCGGACTTTTTGAAAATCATGAAACTGTCATTGCATATAAACTAAACATGCAATTAAATTGATTTAATATGTTATTCAGGTACTAACTGAACGAACTTCGAGCAAAACATGTTTATTGCAAGCAGGTAGAAGAATGTGACACAATACACAGACTTTCTCCATCACTGCTAAAGATTTAATTGTCACGTGCCAACCGATGATTGTATCGTACTACCACAACCTCTTAAAGTGAATGGAGGTTCAAGAAAATGTAAGTTTTCAAGAAGAACAATTTGGCTATCCCTGGACAAATCAATCTTTTTGGGACCGTGTTCTGCAACCGTGTCATCTTCACACGAGAGACATCACACACCTTGTTGTTGTTGCTAGGCGAAGCTCTGGCCACAGCCAACCACACCAAGGGGGACACCGACGCGGAACGCGCCAAGCACACGACGGCCGCTAGATCCTTGTATACAAAAGAAAAAAAAAGAAAAAAAAAGTACAGTTGGCTCTATGTTTTATGTGTGTGGTTATTTGAAGCTTGGCGTGGCGAGTTGCGTAAGTGTAACAGACATCTTTTTGAGTGAAAAAATACTTCTTCCGTCCTAGATTAATTGACGCACACATGCGTATTTAGACAAATCTTACTTAATTGGTTTAGGACGAAGTAGTTAAACGGCACAAAACGTTTATTTAGAAAATCAAATCTCACGGGTATTTAAAATACCGATTTTTTTTCAAAATAAAATGAGCGTTCCTCCTACAAGAGAAAGAAAAAAAAACAGGTAGAATTGCCTCTCCGGTAGCGTGCCCTATTGGTCCGAGTTTGCCTGCCACCGCCGCCGGTCTCAGGTATTGTACTCGGAGTTGGTCCTTTACCGCCAGAGGTCGTCGAACCACTCCCAAGCTGCGGCCGAATTACGAGGCCACGACGCTCCGCCACGCCCGTGCGGGGCCGCCTCCGTCACAGCGGCGGCGCTCGCGCTCCTGGCCATCCTCGCCGTCGCGCTCGGTAGCAGGCTAGCAGCTGTGGACGATTAACTCTCACCCAGATCGAGAAAGAATTAGAAGTTGGGCCTAATTTGTTAGTATTTTTCCCAAATAATTATAAGTTGGGCTAACTGGGCCAAAATTTTCTCAGCCGTTAGATGAGATTATACTAGTCTTATTTGGGGAGTAGTAAAAGGTACCGTAGAAGTTGCTCATTTTTATTTGAGTGTGTCTAGGGCACATTCATCTAAATGAGTGAATCAAGTATAAAAAGAAAAAAAGTATTCACACGAATCTTAATGTAAAATCAATGACATATGACTTACATGTGCAATACTTATGACACATCTAGATGTGTTTTAGCAAAACTGTTTTTATTAGGGTAGCTTGTAATGTTGGGAGTCGGCTTCGCCGTCACAGGGCGGAGCCAAGGCTAGCCAGCCGGGTGCACATGACACCCCCTAGGAAAAATTTCTTTGTAATATTATCATTATTTTCACCACATATACACCCCATAAATTTGTCTTTTATCTATTATAGTACCCTCTGTGCACCCTGATTTCAAATGGTCTAGCTCCGCCATTGTTTGTCGTGCCTCCTAAGCTGGGAGGTAATTTCGGTGTACATGTCTTCTAGGGAGATCACAATGTTCTGGTCCGTTGATGATTATGAACGCATCTGCTAGACGAAAATGAAGTTCACGTTCAAACAAACTGAACCAGTGAATCGAGCA
This sequence comes from Triticum dicoccoides, assembly GCF_002162155.2. NCBI lineage: Eukaryota > Viridiplantae > Streptophyta > Magnoliopsida > Poales > Poaceae > Triticum > Triticum dicoccoides. Next base: position 585,874,490 of record NC_041382.1, on the reverse strand, counting down.
ACCACTGGAGACAGAAGAAGACAGCATGCGACAATCGATTGAAGGCTGATCCAAACAACAGGATTCATTGTCTGGATGGCTGTCACAAACCGTTTCCTATTTTGAGTTGTAATACGAGTCTATCTAAACTTAGTGGCGACTGCGGTTGCGTTAATCGGTTTTATGTTTGATCTTTCTAAACTTTAGTTTGCTTTTGCTTTTCTTCTCGGTTGATACCTTTTTTGGTATTAGCTAGAGAAACTATTTGTTCTGTTCCCCTTTGGTACCGGAAGCCGGCTCCTTTTTTACCATAAAAAAACAGAACCTGAACAATCCTTGTAGGAGTAGATTGTTTCAACTTGGAGACCGGAGTGAAGTTTCACACACGATGAGCAATGCGTTCATCTCGCAGATGGATGTGCAGGGATTGTCCAGACTCCAGAGTCGCTCTCGGGATTTCGTTGGATGATCGTGTTTTCCTCTTGCTTCTGATCAATCAGACAGTACTTAGCATGTGATTGGTTTCTACTGTAAGTGTCGATTTGTTCTTTGCTACCTGAAAGCATTTCCTTTCACCCACGACATTGTCACACTATATCGGAGTACTAACCAGCAAAATACAGAGACGAAAGGAAATACTGTAGTAGTAATAAGGAAAATGCTAGCGCGCCTCTAGAGGATCGATCCTCCGGGTGAGCTAGCGATGACCGAACAGGCCCACCTACACAGCGTATAGGAAAAAATGGAAAACGTGTTTGCAGCAGGTCCCACCACGTGTTTGCCGAAGGATATTGCCACACTGGTCGCGCACATCACGAGGTGGCTCGGGGAGGAGGAGGTGGGGTAGGAGGAGAAGAAGGAGGAGGAGGAGGAGGAGGAGGAAAGAAGAAGAAGAAGAAGAAGAAGAAGAAGAAGAAGAAGAAGAAGAAGAAGAAGAAGAAG
>NC_041382.1:585869884-585871200 GCF_002162155.2 Triticum dicoccoides | reverse complement strand
AGGAGAAGGAGCAGGAGGAGAAGGAGAAGAAGAAGAAGAAGAAGAAGAAGAAGAAGAAGAAGAAGAAGAAGAAGAAGAAGAAGAAGAAGAAGAAGAAGAAGAAGAAGAAGGACAAGGAGAAGGAGGAGGAGAAGGACAAGGAGGAGAAGAAGGAGAAGGAGAAGAAGAATAAGAAGGAGAACAAGAAGGAGAAGAAGAAGAAGGAGAAGAAGAAGAAGGAGGAGGAGAAGGAGAAGGAGAAGGAGAAGAAGGAGAAGAAGGAGAAGAAGAAGAAGGTTTTTACCCATTTCCTTCTTATTCTTCTTTTATTCTTTCTTTTTCTTCTCTTTGTTCTTCTATTCTTTCTTTTTCTCCTCTTCCTTGTTTTTCTTCTTCTTATACCTTATTTGTGTCATTTTAGAGATTACCTAGGTAATCACGCCAATTTTGAGCTAACTAAGCTTATTATGTCAATTTGGAGGAAAATAAGGTTAGTATAGGTCATTTTTGTGCTAACATAAGTAATTTTGGAGCTAACCTAGCTAAAATGGATCATATTGGAGCTAACCTAGGTAATCTTGGTCGTTTTGGAGCTAACCTAGGTAAACTTGGTCATTTTGGAGCTAACCTAGCTAAAATGGATCATATTGGAGCTAACCTAGGTAAACTTGGTCATTTTGGAGCTAACCTAGGTAAAATGGATCATATTGGAGCTAACCTAGGTTAAATGGGTCATTTTGGAGCTAACTTAACTAATTATGCCATTTTTGAGTTAACTAAGCATAATTATGCCATTTTTTACACAAGTAAGCCAAGTATATGTCATTATTGAGCAAACCTAGGAAACTAAGCGTATTAGAGATAACTTAGCATATTAGAGCTAACTTATGTCATTTCGGAGGAAACAAAGCTAAGTATATATAGATCATTTTGGAGATCTGACATACCTGACATAGTTCACTCCTCCTTCTTCTTCTCCCTCTCCTTCCTCATCCCGATGCGCCAAAAGCGGCGAGCGGTGGGATGTAGTCTTCTACCACAATTGGCATGGTCATGTTGCCCGGCTGTGGGATCGTCGGCACCACCACCATCGCGGGGTCATTGTCAGGCACCACCACCATCGCGAGGCCATCTTCAGGCAGCACCATCGCTAGGTAATCCTCAGCCACCACCATCTCTTGCCCATCGTTAGCCACCACCATCGCTACGTCATCCTCAGCCACCACCATCTGTTGCCCATCGTTAGCCTGCACCTCCTCATCCTAAGAAGAAGAAGAAGGAGAAGAAGAAGGAGAAGAAGAAGGAGAAGAAGAAGAAGAAGAAGAAGAAGAAGAAGA
>NC_041382.1:585843331-585844601 GCF_002162155.2 Triticum dicoccoides | reverse complement strand
AGGAGGAGAAGGAGAAGAAGAAGAAGAAGAAGGATAAGAAGAAGAAGAAGGAGAAGAAGAAGAAGAAGAAGGACAAGGAGAAGGAGGAGGAGAAGGACAAGGAGGAGAAGAAGGAGAAGGAGAAGAAGAATAAGAAGGAGAACAAGAAGGAGAAGAAGAAGAAGGAGAAGAAGAAGAATAAGGAGGAGAAGGAGAAGGAGAAGGAGAAGAAGGAGAAGAAGAAGAAGGTTTTTACCCATTTCCTTCTTATTCTTCTTTTGTTCTTTCTTTTTCTTCTCTTTGTTCTTCTATTTTTTCTTTTTCTCCTCTTCCTTGTTTTTCTTCTTCTTATACCTTATTTGTGTCATTTTAGAGCTTACATAGGTAATCACGCCAATTTTGAGCTAACTAAGCTTATTATGTCAATTTGGAGGAAAATAAGGTTAGTATAGGTCATTTTTGTGCTAACATAAGTAATTTTGGAGCTAACCTTGCTAAAATGGATCATATTGGAGCTAACCTAGGTAATCTTGGTCGTTTTGGAGCTAACCTAGGTAAACTTGGTCATTTTGGAGCTAACCTAGCTAAAATGGATCATATTGGAGCTAACCTAGGTAAACTTGGTCATTTTGGAGCTAACCTAGGTAAAATGGATCATATTGGAGCTAACCTAGGTTAAATGGGTCATTTTGGAGCTAACTTAACTAATTATGCCATTTTTGAGTTAACTAAGCATAATTATGCCATTTTTTACACAAGTAAGCCAAGTATATGTCATTATTGAGCAAACCTAGGAAACTAAGCGTATTAGAGATAACTTAGCATATTAGAGCTAACTTATGTCATTTCGGAGGAAACAAAGCTAAGTATATATAGATCATTTTGGAGATCTGACATACCTGACATAGTTCACTCCTCCTTCTTCTTCTCCCTCTCCTTCCTCATCCCGATGCGCCAAGAGCGGCGAGGCGGTGGGATGTAGTCTTCTACCACAATTGGCATGGTCATGTCGCCCGACTGTGGGATCATCGGCGCCACCACCATCGCGGGGTCATTGTCAGGCACCACCACCATCGCGAGGCCATCTTCAGGCAGCACCATCACTAGGTAATCCTCAGCCACCACCATCTCTTGCCCATCGTCAGCCACCACCATCGCTACGTCATCCTCAGCCACCACCATCTGTTGCCCATCGTTAGCCTACACCTCCTCATCCTAAGAAGAAGAAGAAGGAGAAGAAGAAGGAGAAGAAGAAGAAGAAGAAGAAGAAGAAGAAGAAGAAGAAGAAGAA
>NC_041382.1:585823336-585840017 GCF_002162155.2 Triticum dicoccoides | reverse complement strand
AGAAGAAGAAGAAGAAGAAGAAGAAGAAGAAGAAGAAGAAGAAGAAGAAGAAGAAGAAAGAGAACAAGAAGGAGAAGAAGAAGAATAAGGAGAAGAAGAAGGAGGAGAAGGAGAAGGAGAAGGAGGATAAGGAGAAGGAGAAGAAGGAGAAGGAGGAGAAGGAGAAGGAGTAGAAGAAGAAGGAGAAGAAGAAGAAGTGAAGAAGAAGAAGGAGAAGAAGGAGAAGGAGAAGAAGAAGAAGGAGAAGACACCACATAAAGGGCTTATAAGCAATTGAAATAACAAGCATGCCACAGTCGGGCGTCTGAGCGACACCACATAAAGGGCTTATATATAAAAATAATCACAGTGAATATCCAGGAGGTAGAACCGTCCCAGGGATGCTCACTAATTCAAATAATACAAATGGTTAGTCCACAATAATAAGAATCATAATCATCATATGTCGCAGGTCATAATCAATGTTCTGGGTTAGTAGTTTTTTCCTCCGAAGACCGACACTAAGACCGACACTTGACCCATCCCAGACTATAGTCCTTAACCATGGACATGGCTATTTGAATAGATATAATCTCTGTAGAGGGTGTACTCTTTACCCATGAGTAACGGATTCCTTTAGTCCATCGGGACGATTCCGTCTACGGTCTTTTAGTTGAAAACACACCTGACCGCACACACCAGCCTAACTTACCCGTGTCAGCAATCACCCACGACACCCGTTAAGCGAAACTCTGAGCGGGGAGGCTACAACCTCGATTAGCATGGGATCACAAAATTTATACCGCGCGCAAACTAGGGGAGCTACCCCTTCGGCTCCAACCGAAAACACCCATGCCCCCAGACTAGGTGGCATGCCTACCGGAGGCCTTCTGGTATCCATTCACCATGGCCCCTCTATATGGTGTGTGATAGGGAGGGGTTGAAAACTTACTGAACCGTACCCTACCTGTGGCAGGGACCAGTGGTAGTACGAAACAAGTATGGGGGTTACCGGAACAAGACTCGATCTATGACTGACTCAGGAGGTTTAAGTATTCCCTTCATGATTAGCATAACAAATATGTTTCAACCAACAGATAGAATCACCACTCCTCATACCTCATCTTGCCATACCGGACACAACCGTCTCGACGAGGAACCCGGGATAAGCTCGTGTCTACCCAAGACAGAAACTTTCTCGGCTTCCTTCCGGTAGGCATGAAAGGCATATGAGGATGACTACTATCGCAAACATATCAAGCTCCAATAGCATGAGATCATCAATATGCACTCATGAGTATGATCATATCCTCACAAAAAAATAACGGATACTCCGTGTCATGATGGTGTTGTAACCATATCAAACAACACAAAAAAATATTATGCCAGGGTTCAGAATGCTTGCCTTCAAGTTGTGGAGAGGCAGGGTGCATTCCAAAACTTTTGAAAGTTTTCTTCTCCCTCTCCATAATCCTATTTTAAATAAATTTGAATTAACACATACTTTCAAAACAGTACAAAAAAGTTGTTTGGAAAATTTTCAAATAAATATGAAAAATAAACTAGACAATATTTGGGAAACAACAGAAAAAGAATCAAGTCATTTGGACTTATATTTAAAAAGTTATAGCCAGTCAAAGTTTAGTCAATATTCTGTTTTTAAATAAAAACCAGAAAAAGAAAACGTTTCGGGGAGAATACATTTTCGAAGTAGAGGAGACATACTTTGGGTCGTTTGCGCTTTCACTTAAAACACGCAGGCCGGCTCGGGGTCACTGACAATGGGTCCAGGGGGTCCACTGGTCAGGTTTGACCAGTCGCCGCGCCTCTTCTCCCTCCTCTGTCCGAGCGGGGCGGGGCTTCGGCGATCGTCGCCGACGAACGGAGGCTTCCCATGGGGATCCAAGGGCAGGGATGGATCCGCCAGACCAGGGCGGACCTCCCGGTGGTTGTTGGGTCGGCGGGGGTGGAGGGAGTCGCCGGCGGCGAGCTCCGCGGCGGAGGAGGCTTCGGATGGACTTAGGAGCTCGGGCTACGGTGGTTCCCGATCACGACTGAGAGGCTGGGCAGCTCCGCACGGTCGAGGGGAGTAGAATGGTGTCGCTGGATGGGCGGGGGAGGCCCTGGTTGCGAAGCATGGCGCTGGGACGTGGCGGCGGCCGAACCGGCCGGAGTCGAGGAAGACGGCTTCCCCCCGACGATTTCTGGCTTTGGGGGTGCTATGGGGGTGGCCTGAGGTTGCCTGGGTGCACGGATGAGCTCAGGTCTCCTTTTATAGTGCAACGAGGTCGGTTCCGCGGCGGCCGGAGATAAGCTCGGCGAACCGCCTCGCTATAGCTTGCAGGGCATCGTGGCGGCGACGGGCGCTAGCGGACGAGCTCGTGGATGAGCTCGGGCTGTACCATGAGCGAGCTAGCGCGCTGGTGTGGCTCGGGCGACGCCGTCCGTGGCAGAGCTGTCGGGGAAGCGGTGGCGGCATGCGGTCGTGATGCTGTGGTGCGCCAGGAGGGGGGGCCATGGAGGCTCTACGGTGAGGGAGGGGTCAGGGCGCTGGCTGCAAGTGGCCAAGGGGCAGCACGGGTACGGGGAGGGCGGCAGCGAGACACGGCGGCTCGGTGCGCGCGTGTGCAAAACGTGCGCTCTGGGCGCGCCCAACGCACGCATGCTACATGTTCGACATAATGCCATCGTGTGCTAGAGGGTTTGGAAGAGGCTGGGGACTAACAGGACTAGGTTAGGGTCATCTAGGAGCTTAGTGGACATGTTGGTTAGGCCATTAGGGCAACTTCATAATGCAAGTCCAAAAGCATGCCAAAACTGGCCATGCTCCTAACCTATTCGATGAAATGCCAAGTGCATCTAGGCAACTCTTGGGGTGGCCAAAAACTCCAGATCATAGTCTCTTTAGGTGTAGGTGATGGTGGCAAGGTTAGTTGGTCAGGACTAGAAACTTGATTGTGCAAGTTTTGCAAAACTTCAGTTTTGGACAGAAAGAAAAAGGTATTATTACATGCACTTAAAATCCTCCAATGGGTCCACTCTCCTCGACTTTAGGGGTTTTCAGGGTGGTCTATAAGTAGGAAAAAGAATCATGGCTAAAAGGGCAAGTTAAAATGTGGTTGCAGTACAAAGCACCAAGTTGGACCAGAATGAAGATGAGGTTGATTTACTCAAATTTTTCAAAGAACATCACTGGGTTTTTGCATAAAGTTGAATAATATACTACTACCATCATCCCATAATTTTGGTGGAAGCTTTAAAGAAAAATTTAAATAGGTTGTAATGCAAAATGGCCAACTGGACCAGATTTGAAAATTTGGTGTAGAGCTCAAAATCTCCAATGAATAGAAGATATTTTTGCATAAAAGTGATTTAAAACATCACATGACATCTCCAAATTTTTGTTGGAATTTTAAATAAATTTATCAAATGGTTGTAGTTCAAATAGGACCCTAAAACCATGGGAAACCACTTTCAAGAAATAAAGATCAGGAAAAATAATTATGTAATTAATTCCATTGATGAAAGAAATGTTTTTCTTGTGAGGGTAAACAAGTCCAATAATATATTTGGAAAGTTTTCACTTGGGTTAAAAACTCCATAATAACAGAGAAAAAATGGTTCTGAAATCAAAAGAAAATCCACAAAATAAAAGTTTAAGTTTCCTGGGAAAATTTTAATTAACAAAAAAAGGTCAAAATTTTGGGGTGTCACAACACTACCCCCCTTAAGAAAAATCTCGTCCTCGAGATTTGCTAAGGGTCGTTTTGAAAATGTTGCTCCTATCAGCTGAAACCGAACAGTTTACTCATAGCACAAACTTGGGTACAACGCATAAGCTGCAACACATAAATAAACGTAGCTATGACGTTTACAATGAAAACAGTAAAAGGACAGGGTCCCGAGGAAACATCTCTGGGATTGGGGCACACTCTTCTTCTATCAGAGGAAGTGGATTGACCAGTCGATGAACGCGTCTCTCCTGGTCAGGCCTCAGTGGTCTGCCAATGGCGATCTGAGGATTTAAATTAGCGAGGCCCTGGAGATAACCCATTACTCGCTAGGTCAAATGCTCTTGAGAGATGACATACTAGGCAAGGTTGGCCAGTACTGGGTCTCTCTCAATTCGTCCACCGGGAAAAGATGTTACTTCCCCGGGTGCTGCATGGCTCGGAAAGTAATAATACCCTCGTTCGCTGGCATAGGGTACCGCGAATCGAAGGCGAACAAGCGCTTCGTGTGCAGCAGCTTCTACGACCATTTGTGGAGTTGGCACAGATTTCCCCACGAAGGAGACTTCCGTTGGGTCTTGGTTTGAGTTTACGGGAGGGACGTGCACTACTGCCCAATATTTCGAGGTGGAAGGGGTGATTCTCGATTTGAGCAGCTCTTACTGGGGTGGCTGGGTAGAACCCATGGTACTATAGGTAAAGTCCCACAATATTTTAACAAAACTGCCTGGGGTTGCATCTGGAGTCCTCAGATAAATACTAGGGCTCGACATGGCAAGAAATGGTTGTGAGGGTTGTGCACAAGGTGAGGGGTACTTGGCAAGGTCACAAGGTGGCCTTTTATATAGCATCCGGGCTGGGTTATTTACCGCGGTGAGGGGCACTAGTTTGTCGGTTCTGCTCTCATGAGGTCGGGGTCAAAGCCACAGATACACACATCTCACAAAAGTGATGTATCACTGTGGGCGTCATCGGGGTGTTTTTTTGGTAGCTACGCTCGGAATTAAAAATGCAATGTATGCCAATATACTCATGCACGGCTATTAATTTAAAACAGAGGCACACAAGCAGGCTGCATTTATTTACGGTGATACAAGGTCACAAAATTACCGGGCGTGGACATACTAAGGCTCGGTACTACTCAAGTGACTTAGTCTACCTCGTTAATATCTAAGCGGGCGTGCCTTGTGGACGTCGTGGCCTCGTCACGGGTCTCACCGTCGGGGTTAGCTGGAGGGGGTTGAGGGGCTGCAGGGTCGGGGTAGCGATGATGACCATCGCGGGGATTGTTGGCCACAATCCCGTTGGAGCGTGTTCCCAAAAGGCGACGAAGCACTTCTGGAGACATCAAAGTACCTTGGTCGATGGCTGGGGCTGACCTCAAGATCTCGATCGGTTGTCCAAACAGCACGACTGGGCTGTCAGCGTCGGGCTCATCTTCTCTTCTCGCTGGGGTTCGGCGAACCAGTTCTCCTCGAGCTACGATCATATCAAGGGTGATTTGATCGAACAACTCCTCTAGTGCACTTACATAGCGCACCAGAGGCAATAATGCAGGATCCGTCTCGTGATCTCCGTTGGCAACCTGGGGTGGCCTACCATACCCGTCACGGCTGGGGTAGTAGTAGAATGAGCGACAGTTAACTCTGGGCGACAAGTGCCGGAGTTGAACTATAGCTTCTCGAGCAGCTAGTTGGATGGCTTGTGGCTCAAAGGAAGTTGTCCTTCCGGTGAACCTGTAGGGGCGTTCTGGCGATAGACCCCTACCATAGACGTGCACAGTGGCCCAGAATTGGCAGCTCTCACCGCTCATGGACCCCTAGTACACAACATATTCTAGAGGCTCTTCTAACACGAAGGCACGGCGGGTGAGGTTTGCTAGCACGGTCACAAAACCTCCAAGGTTGGTCACTGTGGTTTCATTATGAACAATGGGGCCAGGCATTTTAGCTCGGTTTGGGGTAGAGGTTGTGCTGTGCTGGGTTGATACTAGCGTGCCCTTTTTATAGAAAAATGGGACGGAGTCTTCCTTCGCACGCTTGCGAAAAAGACTATTTAGGGGCCGGTCACTGGCGCGTGATCGACAGGCTAGGCTGATAGGTTGGGCACCGGCTGCCAAAAGGTGTCGGGTCACTGTGCGGCTATCTTACACGAGAAGCTTGGTCGGGGTTTGGTTAAGGTCTGGTGGGTTGGTTTACCTAGGTTTTTCGACCTGGCTAAGATAGGATTAGCCAATGGTCAGCCTGGCTCTGATACCAAGTTTGTCAGGACCGGTTTTTCAGGATATTAATTTCCCGGAAAGTGGCCCTTGTGCTCACCAGCCCCAGGATTACTGTTAGCTGATGAGTCACCAACTTGATACAGAAAACTCCAAGCAAAGTACATCATATGTAGTACAAGACCATTCTGGCCTATGGGTACAACAAATGGTTTCTAGTGGTTGATGGCGGAAGCGGTTTGCGGACCATCAGCGTCTATGGGACTCCATTTCCCACAGGAACAGCTGACCAGGATAACTCCTATCTTCGCGAGGCTGCTATCACCATTGCGTAGGTCCGGGGGCTGTCATGAACACTCCTTTCCACGCAAGAAATCTGGCCAAGACAATAGCCAGGGACAAGCCAGTGAGTACTTTGAATGTACTCGCAAACATTAAGAACACAGGTATAATATAACCACTGATAATCATGCTTTGAAATATTCTATGATCACTTCGTCCGTTATGAGATAAGGTTCATGATGCACGCAAGCAGATCATTCAAATATAACATGAATAAACGATTAGGGAGTAGGAATGGAAAGCACCGATCGGGTGTCTGAAGCGACGCCTCGAAAGGATAATAATATAAAGCATGCCTCAGTCAGGTGTCTGAGCGACACCACATAAAGGGCTTATATATAAGGGATATAACAAGCATGCCACAGTCAGGCGTCTGTGCGACACCACATAAAGGGCTTATAAGCAATTGAAATAACAAACATGCCACAGTCGGGCGTCTGAGCGACACCACATAAAGGGCTTATAAGCAATTGAAATAACAAGCATGCCATAGTCGGGCATCTGAGCGACACCACATAAAGGGCTTATATATAAAAATAATCACAGTGAATATCCAGGAGGTAGAACCGTCCCAGGGATGCTCACTAATTCAAATAATACAAATGGTTAGTCCACAATAATAAGAATCATAATCATCATATGTCGCAGGTCATAATCAATGTTCTGGTTTAGTAGTTTTTTTCTCCGAAGACCGACACTAAGACCGACACTTGACCCATCCCAGACTGTAGTCCTTAACCATGGACACGGCTATTCGAATAGATATAATCTCTGCAGAGGGTGTACTCTTTACCCACGAGTAACGGATTCCTTTAGTCCATCAGGACTAATTCCGTCTACGGTCTTTTAATTGAAAACACACCTGACCGCACACACCAGCCTAACTTACGGGTGTCAGGAATCACCCACGACACCCTTTAAGAGAAACTCTAAGCGGGGAGGCTACAACCTCGATTAGCATGGGATCACAAAATTTATACCGCGCGCAAACTAGGGGAGCTACCCCTTCGGCTCCAACCGAAAACACCCATGCCCCCAGACCAGGTGGCATGCCTACCGGAGGCCTTCCGGAGGGGTTGACAACTTACTGAACCGTACCCTACCTATGGCAGGGACCAGTGGTAGTACGAAACAAGTATGGGGGTTACCGAAACAAGACTCGATCTATGGCCGACTCAGGAGGTTTAAGTATTCCCTGCATGATAAGCATAACAAATATGTTTCAACCAACAGACAAAATCACCACTCCTCGTACCTCATATTGCCATACCAGACACAACCATCTCAACGAGGAACCCGGGATAAGCTTGTGTCTACCCAAGACAGAGACTTTCTCGGCTTCCTTCCGGTAGGCATGGAAGGCATGTGAGGATGACTACTATCGCAAACATATCTAGCTCCAATAGCATGAGATCACCAATATGCACTCATGAGTATGATCATATCCTCACAAAAAATAAACGGATACTCCGTGTCACGATGGTGTTGTAACCGTATCAAACAACACAAAAAAATATTATGCCAGGGTTCAGAATGCTTGCCTTCAAGTTGTGGAGAGGCAGGGTGCATTCCAAAACTTTTGAAAGTTTTCTTCTCCCTCTCCATAATCCTATTTTAAATAAATTTGAATTAACACATACTTTAGTACAAAAAAGTTGTTTGGAAAATTTTCAAATAAATATGAAAATAAACTAGACAATATTTGGGAAACAACATAAAAAGAATCAAGTCATTTGGACTAATATTTAAAAAGTTATAGCCAGTCAAAGTTTAGTCAATATTTTGTTTTTAAATAAAAACCAGAAAAAGAAAACATTTCGGGGAGAATACATTTTTGAAGCAGAGGAGACGTACTTTGGGTCGTTTGCGCTTTCACTTAAAACACGCGGGCCGGCTCGGGGTCACTTACAGTGGGTCCAGGGGGTCCACTGGTTAGGTTTGACCAGTCGCCGCGCCTCTTCTCCCTCCTCTGTCCGAGCGGGGCGGGGCTCCGGCGATCGTCGCCGATGAATGGAGGTCCCCATGGGGATCCAAGGGCAGGGATGGATCTGCCAGAGCAGGGCGGACCTCCCGGTGGTTGTTGGGTCGGCGGGGGTTGAGGGAGTCGCCGACGGCGAGCTCCACGGTGGAGGAGGCTTCGGGTGGATTTAGGGGATCGGGCTACGGTGGTTCCCGATCACGACTGAGAGGCTGGGCAGCTCCGCACGGTCGAGGGGAGTAGAATGGTGTCGCTGGATGGGCGGGGGAGGCCCTGGTTGCGAAGCATGGCGCTGGGGCGTGGCGGCGGCCAAACCGGCCGGAGTCGAGGAAGACGGCTTCCCCCCGACGATTTCTGGCTTTGGGGGTGCTATGGGGGTGGCCTGAGGTCGCCTGGGTGCTCGGATGAGCTCGGGGGTCTCCTTTTATAGTGCAACGAGGTCGGTTCCGCGGCGACCGGAGATAAGCTCAGTGAACCGCCTCACTGTAGCTTGCAGGGCATCGTGGCGGCGACGGGCGCTAGCGGACGAGCTCGTGGATGAGCTCGGGCTGTACCATGAGCGAGCTGGCGCGCTGGTGTGGCTCGGGCGATGCCGTCCGTGGCAGAGCTGTCGGGGCGGCAGTGGTGGCATGCGGTCGTGATGCTGTGGTGCGCCAGGAGGGGGCGCCATGGCGGCTCTGCGGTGAGGGAGGGGTCGGGGCGCTGGCTGCAAGTGGCCAAGGGGCAACATGGGTACGGGGAGGGCAGCAGCGAGATGCGGCGGCTCGGTGCGCGCGTGTGCAAAACGTGCACTCTGGGCGCGCCCAACGCACGCACGCTGCGTGTTCGACATAATGCCAGCGTGTGCTAGAGGGTTTGGAAGAGGCTGGGGACTAACAGGACTAGGTTAGGGTCATCTAGGAGCTTAGTGGACATGTTGGTTAGGCCATTAGGGCAACTTCATAATGCAAGTCCAAAAGCATGCCAAAACTGGCCATGCTCCTAACCTATTCGATGAAATGCCAAGTGCATCTAGGCAACTCTTGGGGTGGCCAAAAACTCCAGATCATAGTCTCTTTAGGTGTAGGTGATGGTGGCAAGGTTAGTTGGTCAGGACTAGAAACTTGATTGTGCAAGTTTTGCAAAACTTCAGTTTTGGACAGAAAGGAAAAGTTATTATTGCATGCACTTAAAATCCTCCAATGGGTCCACTCTCCTGGACTTAAGGGTTTTGCAGCGTGGTCTATAAGTAGGAAAAATAATCATGGCTAAAAGGGCAAGTTAAAATGTGGTTGCAGTATAAAGCACCAAGCTGGACCAAAATGAAGATGAGGTTGATTTACTCAAATTTTTCAAAGAACATCAGTGGGTTTTTGCATAAAGTTGAATAATATACTACTACCATCATCCCATCATTTTGGTGGAAGCTTTAAAGAAAAATTTAAATAGGTTGTAGTGCAAAATGGCCAACTGGACCAGATTTGAAAATTTTGGTGTAGAGCTCAAAATCTCCAATGAATAGAAGATATTTTTGCATAAAAGTGATTTAAAAACATCACATGACATCTTCAAATTTTGGTTGGAATTTTAAATAAATTTATCAAATGGTTGTAGTTCAAATAGGACCCTAAAACCATGGGAAACCACTTTCAAGAAATAAAGATCAGGAAAAATAATTATGTAATTAATTCCATTGATGAAAGAAATGTTTTTCTTGAGAGGGTAAACAAGTCCAATAATATATTTGGAAAGTTTTCACTTGGGTTAAAAACTCCATAATAACAGAGAAAAGAATGGTTCTGAAATCAAAAGAAAATCCAGAAAATAAAAGTTTAAGTTTCCTGGGAAAATTTTAATTAACAAAACAAGGTCAAAATTTTGAGGTGTCACAGCAGGCCCCTGCGCCGCTCGCCATTGCAGCGCGTGAGCACCAAGGCCAAGCTCCACCCCAAGACGTGCCCCGGCAACCACGGCTCACCCCCGAGCTGCGCAGCATTGCCTGGCCGGGCAAGTTCAAGCCAGATCTGCCTCCTCGCTATGACGGCACACCAGACCCCGCGGAGTTCCTACAGCTCTATGAGCTGAGCATCGAGGCAACCAACGGGGACGAAAAGGTCATGGCAAACTTGTTACATATGGCCCTCAAGGATGGCACCCGCTCGTGGCTCCTAAACCTGCCTCAAGGCTCGATCTCCTCCTGGGACGAGATGCACGACCGTTTCGTTGCCAACTTCCAGGGCACTCGCGACCGCCCGCTGGACGCGGGCGACCTGCGCCGCATCAAGCAACAACTAGGAGAGACTCTCCAGAAGTACATCCAGCGCTTCAACAACACCCGCCTCAAGATCCCCAAGGTGACGGACGAGGCCATCATCTCCGCGTTCTCCGACGGCGTCCATGACGTCAAGATGAAGGAGGAGTTGGCTATCCATGAGGACCTATGTGTCGGTGTCAAAACTGGCGGATCTCGGGTAGGGGGTCCCGAACTGTGCGTCTAGGATCGATGGTAAGAGGGACAGGGGACACAATGTTTACCCAAGTTTGGCCCCTCTCGATGGAGGTAATACCCTACTTCCTGCTTGATTGATCTTGATGAATATGAGTGTTACGAGAGTTGATCTACCACGAGATCGTAATGGCTAAACCCTAGAAGTCTAGCATATGAGTATATGGTAATGAATCTGTCCTATCCGGACTATGCTATCCGGTTTATATAGACACCGGAGAGATCTAGGGTTACATGGGGACGGTTACATAGGAGGAAATCTTCATAGTCGGTCGCCTAGCTTGCCTTCCACTCCAAGTAGAGTCCAATCCGGACACATGTATAGTCTTCGGCCTTCATGTCTTCATAGCCCATCAGTCCGGCCCAATGGATAACAGGCCGGACGCCCGAGGACCCCTTAGTACAGGACTCCCTCAGTAGCCCCTGAACCTGGCTTCAATGACGAGGAGTCCAGCGCGCAGATTGTCTTCGGCATTGCAAGGCGGGTTCCACTCTTCCCAAACTCCAAGATAGTCTTCAGATGTGACGATTGTATCCGGACCTGTTACACACCATGCTCAACCACAGAGAGAATATATACATTTTACACGAGTTCCATCCGCTGACAACTTCCTGTAATGTGACATCACGTCCGCTCGGTCGTAATTTCGAACCGTTTGTCCCACATTTCAAGATGTGGTTGCCATTGGCACATCTTGTCGAAGCAAAGATCGTGTCCCCTTATCACGGGATTCTCATCAATGTGGGTATGGGTAACCCAACCGTGTCGTTTACATAGCCCTTGGCAATAGGCGGATCTTAAGGCGAGTGAGATGGCGTTCGATATATACTGCCTTTATAAGGAGATAAGGATTCCCCTTTCCTCATCTCACGCTTTCTCTCGGTCTTCGCCTCTCCAACCTCGAGCTCCAGCGCCCAAGTTCTCATCTCCTTTCCACTCAAGCAACCATGTACGGATCCGGTGGCCAGGGCAAGTGGATGGTCTCCTCCGTCAAGGAGAAGGATATTACTGAGCTCCGGGCGGCCGGATATTTGGCGGAGGGAATCGCTCACCGCTTGCCGGCTGAGGGACAAATCGTCCCCACGCCGGAGCACAACGAGAGGGTAGTTTTCCTCCCTCATTTCTTTCGCGGACTAGGGTTCGCACTCCACCCTTTTGTTTGCAGTCGGATGTATTATTACGGGATAGACTTCCATGATCTGTCCCCGAATTCCTTCCTCAACATCTCGGCGTTCATCAGCGTGTGTGAGGCCTTCGTCCGCATCCAACCCCACTTTGGGTTGTGGCTCAAAGTCTTCAACGTAAAGCCGAAGGTGGTGGATGGCCAGCACGCGGAATGTGGAGGGGCAATGGTGAGTAAATTGTCCAATGTCTCCTGGCCCAAAGGCACTTTCGGGGAGACGGTAAAGGAGTGGCAGAAGCAGTGGTTCTACATCATGGAACCATGCAGCACCACCTGGGCCACAGCTGCCGAATTCCGCTCCGGCGCTCCTATGCGACTCACCTCCTGGGTTGAGAAGAGTCTGGACTGGTGTTCTCCTGATGAGCTGATAGTGCTGCAGACGCGTGTTCAGAGCATGGTGACCAAGAGTGTCAGGCTCATTGATGTGATCCAGGTGATGTTAGTTCGCCGGATCCTCCCATGCCAGCACCGAAGCTGTCCGTTGTGGGAGTTCAATCCAAGGAAGCACCGGGCCTTGGTAAGGCTCTTTGAGACTACGCACGAAGGCGCATAGAAATTGCTCTTTAAGGTCAATGAGAAACCGCCGGCCACGGATTCAGACCGTGGTCATGATTGTACACACCTCGCCAGCGAGGTACGTGGTTTCGAATGTTTCCTCAACTTAATTGTTTTGAGGATGATATCTGAGCTTTGGTTATTGCTCATTCAGGACTGGACGGAGAGGGCGGAGCGGATCCAGTGTCCGGCTCCGTTGCCTGAGGAGCCAGTCATCCTGCGCCTAGCGAAGATGCTGGTATCGGCGCCATATAAGGCACCGGAGAAGAAGGCCAAGAAGAAGGCAAAGGGGGCCAAGGGTGGCCCCCGTCGTAAAGGTACTTCAGACGTGGCGTCCGAAGACGATGAAACTCATTCCTCTATCCCTGATGACAACGACGGGGAAGAGGAGGAGGAGGAAGGAAACAATCCTCCCCCTGAGGAGAGAAAGAAGAAGAGGGTGGCTCCGGCGCATCCGGAGGCGGAGGCGCCGAAAAAGGGGAAGGGCGCTCCATGGTCAGCACCGCATGGGACATTGACAGTAGTCCGGAATGACGCCCCCGCTCTAAGCCCCAGGCCGCGTCGTAAGTGACATGGCTTATTTATGCGCACATCCAGCCTCTTCTCTCCGTTATCTTGATGTAGTTAATTGTACCATTGCAGTCCGGCCCATGACCTAATTCAGCGAACCTCGTCTGGAAGTTCGTTGGCTCCATCGGCGATGGCGAGCCAGTCGCCACCGCCTGCTTATTCCCCGGGGGCCAGGGATGACACCGAAGTGTTATCCCAGAGGGTCACTCCGAATCGGGGAAGAGCCCAGGACGCTGTCCGGGAGGCACCCCAAGGCGAAGCCTCCGCTGCCGGACACATGGGGGAGACAATCCCCATGGAGACTGGCAAAGAGGGCCGCATCCAGTACGGCCCTCGGCCGAATACGATTTCGGAGACTCATATGGTTCCGGAGTCGGCGGGCAGCCCCCTTTGAAGGAGGGGGGTGCGGCGCTTCCGCCGGTGGTCCCTGTCCATCCAGGGGCGCCTGATGATAGATGGAGGCGCTGCGAGGCGCCTCCGTTATGGACGAGCACCGTGTCCTTATGGCCGCGGTGATTGAAAAGATTCAATCCGCCAAGAGCGAACTGAACGAAGCCTGCAGCAACCTGTTGACAAGTTTTGAGGTAAGCGGCATAAATAGAAAAAAACATATAGTCAGTAGCCCCTGAGACACTGTCCGGTGTTCGACGAGGAGAACCGGACAGCGGATCAATCCTCGTGTGTAAGATACTAACATGATATGTTATGCATGGGCAGGCGTCGCTGCTGACTGTAGCCTCGCATGCTGCCGAAGTCTCTGATTTAAAGCAGAGGCTGGAGCGGACCGAGAACGAGCTCGGCGAGGTTACACTGCGGCTTCAGCAGAAGCAAGGTGAGTAACGGCTTGCTGTGTGTTCGGAGAGCATAGATGCTGTGTATTGACTATAATGTCATAATATGTACAGCAGCCGCAACTGAGGTCGAGGCCCTGAGGAAAGCCTTGTGCGAGGCCGAGGAGAAAGCTGTCCAGCAGTAGGCTGCTCGTAAGAAGCTCAAGGCCCGGGTGAAAGAAGTCCAACATGAGCTCCAAGATGCCGTGCAAAAATGTGAGACCTTGGAGAATGGTGCATCGGCTCAAAAGGCCGAACTCGCCAAGGCTCGTCAGAGCGCGGAGTCTGCACGAAAAGAGGCCCAGGCTGCCCTCCAGGAGATGCAGGAGGCCAAGAAGATTGCGGTGGGTAAGGCATTTAAAATGCAAAGCCAGTATGCTGAGAAGCAATACCTTTTACTAACCCGGGTTCGGAGTTCCCCAGGGGCTTTTGCAGATCTTCCATGCAGCGTATCAGACGCTGCTGACTTCTATCGAGTTGAAGGAGGAGGTTCTACGGAGAAGCTATTCTGGTCACAGTATGCTGCGCCAGAGCATCCCGTATCCTTCACTGATCAGCTGAAGCAGCTGGTGGAGTTGCATAGGGTGGCCGAACTAGCCATGAAGGATTTGACAATCTAGCTATGGCCAGCCAAAGCTATGCCCGACAGCTACTTCAGACTCATGAGGCGGTTAGTCGAAGCCTATCCGCGGTTGGACGTTGTCAAGCGCTCGACATGTATTGAAGGTGCCCATATGGCCTTTGCCCGTTGCAAGATGTGCTGGGCGAAGATGAACGCTGCTGAAGTTGCCCGTGGGCCGCCGGAGGGCAAGGAGTACCGCAGACCCGAGAGATACTTTGCGGATGTCATAGAGGGCGCTCGACTTGTGGCAGATCAATGCTCGAAGGACGTTGTGTTTGAATGAACACACTTATGTTGCCCTTGCTTTGTATAATTGTAACAAAACCTGTGATGTGATTTTGTTACGCTTTAATTGTTTCCTCCTTTGTGGCCGTATTGGTTGTAATCTGAGGGTTGGCCAGTCGTCGGCCTCTGCCCTCACGTAGGTAGTACGGAGGTGTTCGGGGTGGTATCTAAACAATCTTGATCCAATTACATGGTCCTTTGAAGGAGTTGTTTAGTGCAACGAACAAGGCAATCGGACTATACGTCTTAAACACCCTCACTTGGCCATAGGAGTGTTATAATTAAACGGGTGTGGAGCCCCTGGTACGAGCCGGGGTACTATTCGCATACGATCGGGAAGTGCCAATCCTTCGCATGACGCGGAAGAAACCTCCAACGATTTTGTAACCCTCGAACAGCTGACCAGCTCTCGCCGCATCATGACAATCAGTTTTTGGCTTTCTCTACTGAGGTGCTCATCCGGTTGAAGCCAGGGCACAATCGCAGTAGTTCTCCCTTTACGACCCTAGCCGATAGAGCGGAACATAGGGTAGCAAGCACAGGAGCCGGGCAACCCAACTATTGACCAAAGACATGATTCGGAGCCAATGCATATAATGCTGGATTCGGGGTGCCGAACACATACATAAAAAGTGTTCGGTCTTTAATGCCGTATTGTGGGGCAATAAGTAGCCCCTGGCGAATGTAAAATGCACAAAAGAGTACCGATGCAACTGATAAGCAGATCAAAATAAAATGAAGTAAAAGGCTAAAACCACAGAAACTAGGCCACAAATCATTTTTATTATAACTGAATGGATACATCAAGGCATATCATATACAAATAGTGCAATAAGCGCTCCGACTATTTAACATGACGGGATTAAGATGGAGCAGCGTGCGGGTCCTAGGAAACAAGTAAAAATAACGTCAAGAAGAATGTGTGGAGGTTACCCTACGCACCTATGTTGCATGCCCCCTTTGTATGCCGATCCTTCGAAGGGGCCGGTGATCAGGCTCGCGGGCAAAGGAACCTGAAATATAAAGGAAAAAGTGTGTCCGGGGTCGGTCTAGCCAAACTGTAGATCCCGGGTTAGCTTGTGCCTCCGTCGATGTCCATGGGATTTCGAGTGCGTAATTATGTACACGTGGTATGAATTCCACTACTTCATCTGGACTGGGACGGAGGACGGATTGCTATTTGAGCTCTTGACGAGCCTTGCTGTCCTGCTGCAGTGTAGGTCGGGACCTTTTGATGGTGTCCAAGGGCTCGGCAGCCGCACTAAGGTGCTGCTTGAGAAGGCCGCTCTGTACCTCTGCTGCCAGGGTGGCGGTGTGCTCCTTTGTTCAGAGGGAGCGTTCTGTGTTGCCATTGACTGTGATGACGCCACATGGACCGGGCATCTTGAGCTTGAGATAAGCGTAGTGTGGCACTGTTCGTCTGAGCAACGCGTGGTAACCGCTGCAGAAGGGGACGATGTCGAAGATTAACTCCTCGCTTCAGAAATTGTCTGGAGAACCGAAGACCACTTCCAACGTGATTGAGCCCGTACAGCGGGCCTCTACGCCTGGTATGACTCCTTTGAAGGTAGTCTTCATTGGCTTGATTCGTGAGGGGTCAATGCCCATCTTCCGCATTGTGTCCTGATAGAGCAGGTTGAGGCTGGTACCACCGTCCATTAGGACTCGTGTTAGGTGAAACCCGTCAATAATTGGGTCTAGGACCAGTGCGGCTGATCTGCCATGGCGGATGCTAGTTGGGTGGTCTCGTCGATCGAAGGTGATCGGGAATGTCGACCAAAGATTGAATTTTGGGGCGACTGGCTCTACCGCGTAGACGTCCCTGAGTGCTCGCTTGCGCTCCCTTTTGGGGATGTGTGTAGCGTATATCATGTTCACTGTTTTGACTTGAGGGGGAAATTT
>NC_041382.1:585791221-585823158 GCF_002162155.2 Triticum dicoccoides | reverse complement strand
CGGCTGCCAGGGCTCTTCGTCCTCGTCTTCACTTTGTGATCCCTTTCCCTTGTTTTTGGCATTTAACTTGCCAGCCTGCTTGAAAACCCAACAATCCCTGTTGGTATGATTGGCTTGCTTATCCGGGGTGCCGTGTATTTGGCATGGACGGTCGAGTATTCAGTCCAGGATGGAAGGTCCTTCATTGTTTCTTTTGTAGGGCTTCTTCCGTTGCCCGGATTTGGAGCCACTAAATCCGGCGTTGACTGTGGTGTCATCGGTGTTGTTGTCATTGCTTCGGCGTTTGTGCCTATTGCGCTGGAGCTTGCCAATGCTATTTTTTGGCCTCAGAGAGGCCTGTCTCGCTAGCTGTGTTGTTACTATAGGCCAGCCAACTGTCCTCTCCCGCGCAAAAGCGGGTCATGAGTGCCGTGAGGGCTGCCATGGACTTCGGCTTTTCTTGGCCGAGGTGACATGCTAGCCATTCGTCACGGATGCTATGTTTGAAGGCTGCTAAGGCCTCGGCATCCGGACAGTCAACGATCTGGTTATTTTTAGTTAGGAACCTAGTCCAGAATTTTCTGGCTGATTCTCCGGGTTGTTAAACTATGTGGCTTAGGTCATCGGCGTCTGGTGGCCGGACATAAGTTCCTTGGAAGTTGTCTAGGAAAGCTTCCTCCAAGTCCTCCCAGCTGTCGATAGAATTTTCAGGCAGGCTATTAAGCCAGTGCCGAGCTGGCCCTTTGAGCTTTAGTGGGAGGTATTTAATGGCGTGGAGGTCGTCTCCTTGGGCCATATGTATATGGAGAATGAAATCCTCGATCCATACCCCGGGATCAGTTGTGCCGTCGTATGATTCGATGTTGACGGGCTTGAATCCCTCGGGGAATTCGTGATCCAGTACCTCATCTGTGAAGCAGAGAGGGTGTGTGGCACCTCTGTACCGGGCCGCGTCGCGACGTAGCTCTGATTGAGTCCGTCTGCGGGATCGGCTCGGGCGTGGTTAGATTTGTCACGCCCGAATAAGTCACCGTCGTGCCTCGAAGCACGTCCTCGCGATCCATAGATCGGTCTTGTGAGTCCTGCTCTACTATCCAGGATCTGCCGGAAGTCGTACCTACAACCCCAAACTCTTTCTTCTCCATTTTTGTAGGGCGGTGGGGCAGGCTGCTCTTCGTCCTGAGTTGCCGCTCTATCTTGACCACGAGGTGGCCGGTCGTCCGCCCTATCTCGACCACGTGGTGGTCGTTCCGCATTACACGAGGGGGATATGCGCTCCGATGCCTCCTCGTCGAATTGAGGTAGCAGTCTGCGTTTTGGGTAACTCTTGGTTGGGCGCCTGAGGCCGTATTCTTCGGCAATCAGGATGTCAGTCCATCTATCGACGAGCAGATCTTGTTCGGCTTGAAGCTACTGCTATTTCTTTTTTAGGCTCCTTGTAGTGGCTATGAGTTGAAGCTTAAAGCGCTCCTGCTCCAGAGGATCCTCAGGCACGATGAAATCTTCGTTGGCGAGGCTTGTCTCCTCCTTAGAGGGTGGACGGTAACTGTCGTCCTCCGAGCCATCTTCTATGGCCTGTTCGTCAGGGTTGTCATGTTCCTCCTGTTCGGGTGCGGCTCCGGCAGGGTCTTCCATGTTTTCGGCGTCGCCCGGAGTACTATTTTCTTCGGTGCCAGCGTTGCCATCCTTTGAGCGACGAGGCTTAGAACGGCGTTTTGGGCGCCGACGCTTGGGCTGTGTTTCCGCAGATTTATTCGCATCTGGCTCTTGTGTGTCGTTGCCAGATCCTTTGGGTGTATCAACCATGTACACATTGTACGAAGAGGTGGCCGTCCAGCGCCCAGTGAATGGCGGGTCTTGGCCTTGCTCCTCATCGTCGTTCATGTCATCGATGTCTTCGGAGCCATAGTCAAGCAAGTCGGTTAAGTCATCAACGGTGGCTATGAAGTGGGTGGCGGGTGGGAAACAAAATTCCTCGTCGTCCACATCTAGCTTGAACCGGACATAGTTTGGCAGTGAGTCATCCTCCAAGGACAAGTTCTTTAAAGAATTTAGTACATTCCCCAAAGGCGAATGCTGGAAGATGTCTGCGGTGCTAAATTCGAAAATCGATAACCGATCCAGCTCGGTGTCCGCAGGCATTCTTGATCCGGAACATGTATCCGGAGACGAGTCCGGAGTCCCATCGACGCAAGCATCGCCGGGTGTCGAGTCCATGTGCAGCTCCAATGCCGCGGACTTTGTGGCTTTGGAGGGTACGATCTGCTTCGGTCCTGGGGCCGTTGCAGCAACATGATCCATCTCTGGATGTGATCCGAGGACAGGTTTAGGCCATGTCCACCTGAGAGAAGGGGAGCGATCACCACAGTCTCAAATCCATCGAAGATCAAGTCTCCGCGGATATTCGTGACGTAATTCAAGCTTCCGAATCTTACCTGATGGCCAGGGACATAGCTATCGAGCTGCTCCAGATGACCAAGTGAATTGGCCTGTAGTACGAAGCTGCGGAACATGAAAATTTGTCCGGGGAGAAAAGTTTCCCCCTGAACGACGCCATTACCGGCGATTGAAGAGGCCATCAAGCCTTATGTCGACGGCACAGTGGAACTCTCAATGAAAGCACCAATGTCAGTGTCAAAACCGGCGGATCTCGGGTAGGGGGTCCCGAACTGTGCGTCTAGGATCGATGGTAACAGGAGACAAGGGACACAATGTTTACCCAGGTTCGGGCCCTCTCTATGGAGGTAATACCCTACTTCCTGCTTGATTGATCTTGATGAATATGAGTGTTACAAGAGTTGATCTACCACGAGATCGTAATGGCTAAACCCTAGAAGTCTAGCCTATGAGTATATGGTAATGAATCTGTCCTATACGGACTACGCTCTCCGGTTTATATAGACGCCGGAGAGATCTAGCGTTACATGGGACGGTTACATAGGAGGAAATATTCATAGTCGGTCGCCTAGCTTGCCTTCCACGCCAAGTAGAGTCCAATCCGGACACAGGTATAGTCTTCGGCCTTCATGTCCTCATAGCCCATCAGTCTGGCCCAATGGATAACAGGCAGGACGCCCGAGGACCCCTTAGTCCAGGACTCCCTCAAGACTAAGGGAGTACATCCAGCGCTTCAACAACACCCGCCTCAAGATCCCCAAGGTGACGGACGAGGCCATCATCTCTGTGTTCTCCGACGGTGTCCGTGACGTCAAGATGAAGGAGGAGTTGGCTATCCATGAGGACCTATGCACCTCTTAGGAGCTATTCAACTTGGCGACCAAGTGCGCAAGAGCTGAAGAGGGGCGCCTCTCCCTCCTCGAGTTGCCAGATGCGGGTCCGGAGGAGAAGAAAGCCAAGGCCAAAGACGTGAAGCGCAAGGAGGCAACCGTGCTCGCAGCAGAGCCGGACACCAAGAGAGGCAGAGACCAGCCCGAGTCGTCCAAGGGCGGCCGACCCTTCTACGCCTTCCGCAACCTGAACACCCACAACTCTAGCGACTGTCAAGAGCTCAGAGCCATTCGCGAGGGACGCTTCGGTCGACGCCCCGAGCGCAGTGACCGGGGCTATGGACGAGCAGGAGGACGCGGAAGCGAATGTTGGGACGACCGTGGCCCGCGCCAAGAGTGGCGTGACCGATCTCGTGAGGACCACTGGCAGGATCGTCCTTGCGAGTGCGCATGGAGGGACCAGCCTCGTGAGGGTCGTCCTCAGGGCAACGCCGGTCATCCCCCGTTGCCGCTGCTGCCAAGAAGAAATGACGAGCACCATCAAGACGAGGGGGCTGGGGGCTTCCAGGAGCCGCGTGCAGTCGCCTGCATCTTGGGCGGCGCTCAAGCCCCGGGCTCGCAACATATCTTCAAGCAGTTTGCCCACGAGGTGAATGCAGTCCTCCCCAGGCTTGAGGCCACGCGTCTGCTCAGATGGTCCTAGTGCGCCATCACCTTTAGCTCAGCAGACCAGCTCAAGTGCGCAGCCACTACTAGCGCGCTGCCTATGCTTTGTTCACCTGTCATCAGTAACGTCCAAGTTACCAAGACCCTCATCGACGGCGGCGCAGGGCTCAAGGTCCTGTCCGTCGACACGTTCGACAACCTTCAAGTGCCGTTTGACCAGCTCCAGCCCACCAAGCCTTTCTCAGGAGTCACTAACGGTTCCACCACGCCGATAGGGCAGGTCCGCCTCCCTGTCACATTCGGAACACGCGACAACTACCGCACCGAGCTCATCGACTTCAACATCGCGCACATCCGTCTGCCCCACAATGCCATTCTCGGGTACCCAGCCCTGGCCAAGTTCATGGCAGTGACGCACCATGGCTACAACGTCCTCAAGATGCCAGGGAGCGGCGGGATCATCACGGTCCCGTGCGAAGAAAGAGATGCGGTGTGCTCCCTCGAGCGCGCCTTTCAAGCTGCTGCAATCTACGACCCCAACAGCAAAGGCGAGGGCCCTCCTGAGGCCCTCCCTAAGAAGAAGAGGCTGCACTGTGCTGGACCTTAGGAGGACGGTCACGCAGTCGGAGCCTCGCCAGGATCAGCGCCCGCTCCAGGGGCGCCTCCCTCCATTGCATAGGAAGGCGCGCCCAGTGCCTTCCTCGCGCAGGGCTCGAGGGCTCTCTTCTGGGGGGCCTCAGACCTTGCCAACGTCACAAGGGAGGCGCTCGGGCACCACTTGGAGGCGTGCTTCAAGGCACGTTTCCCTCAGGAGGACATAGGGCGAGGAGCGCTCACCGCTCAGGAGTTCATCACCAAGACCACACAGGAACTGCAAGACGCAAGGGCCATGCATGGCGACCGCCGCTCATGAGGCGAAACTCCTCATCCAGGCGAGGATGCTGGGCTGCGCGTCTGCATCAATGTCCCAGGGCTCAACAGAGCCGCATCTCAGGAGCCTTTCTGGCCTTCGCGAGCGGGTCATTGCGGGGGTCCACCGCACAGCTACGTTCGCATGCCCTTCGGCCTGCGGAACGCAACCGCCACCTTCCAACGCCTCATGCGAGGCATCCTGGCGGCTCGGGAGGCCAGGCACCGCGCCGTCCTGATAGAGATGGAGATGGTGCTCAGGGAACCGCGTGAGCCCCCGGAGCCTCCCTTGGCTCAGGGACCCGGTGGCTCGTGAGGAGCGACTTGTGCACCGCGTACCTTCAGCTGCACCAACCCCCTTCATCAACATGACCAGGTGACACTTTCCAAGTTCATTTAGCTGGGAGCGCCCCTCGGGCTGCATTATTCCCAGGCCGCGCGGGTCCGTCCCCGTGGCATGTATCCATTTACTTATGTCTTTAGCTTACCTTGTTGGGGGCGCCCCTCGGGCTGCATCATCCCCAAGCCGCTCGGGCCTGACCAAGTGGCACGTATCCTCCCGCATTTATCCAAGTTGATTTACCCTGCATGCTTAATCTGCCTATGATTATCACCTTCTTGATTGCCACCCGCCAGAGGTCCATCCATTCGTCATGCAATTCGCTTGTGCGTTAAAAGGGGGGCTCCTGAGCATCGCGACTCAGGAGCTCTTACTGGCTCTCCAGCCCTTACCCTCTCGCCTTGTCCACGGCATCGTGACCTGTCATACCAGCGGCTGAGCTCGCTCGAGGGACGGGACTTGACAACGTAGAGATCTTGCATCTAACCACCTCGTAGGAACATACATCCATCAAGACCCAAGACCAGGCGCAACCGCCTTGAGGTAGGGCCTCGTGAGTCCCGCGCTGGCTCACGAGTGCCCAGATATACCTCGCAGCCCTGCCGTGCAAGCCACGTGTCAGGGCAGGGCTATACACGCCCCGGGGCTCCTCCCAGAGGGGGCCCCCCTCCCACGCACAAGTGGAAGGACCATGCTCCGCGCTGGCCGTCGACATTGCCGAGGAGCGGCTATGCCCGTGCACAAGCGGAAGCACTATGCTCCGCGCTGGTGATAAACAACTGAGGGCAGCCTCACAACCGTACCAACCTTAGGGAGCCCCAGAGCTCAACGTCAGGCCTCACCGCAATGCCTCCCCTCAGGAGCACCGCGCGAGGGGGCTGGGCTCGGGTCACGCCCAAGCGCACGCCACCCAACAGGTCTCCCGGACCTGTCATCGCACGCCCCTCCCGAGGCCATGGCGAGGGCAGGTATGAAGTTGTTTGCACGTCAAGGGGGACTCCCGAGCATCGCGACTCAGGAGCCTAACTGGTCACATAGCCCCTCACTCCTTGGTCCGTCCTGGTCTCCAGTCGGCCCAATGGCGGTAGAGGTATGCGCGGGGCCGGGCCCTGCCGACGTAGAACATCTGTCTATCCTCGTGGACTCTCCCTATAAGTTGTTTGCACGTCAAGGGGGACTCCTGAGCATCACGACTCAGGAGCCTAACTGGTCACGTAGCCCCTCACTCCTTGGACCGTCCTGGTCTCCGGTCGGCCCAATGGCGGTTGAGGTATGCGCGGGGCCGGGTTCTGCCGACGTAGAACACAAGCGAATAGGAAGAAAATCGCAACATCCCGAAGCGAACATTACAATACATATTGTTCTCACAATATCAAACGAATGTTTAACGCCTCCATGAGGCCTGATGCATGTTGCAGGAATGAAACAGGAAGAAGCCGCAGGTCACCCTTGAACGCCATCGACGCCCGTAGGCAACGCTCCTTCCTCGGCGGCGGCGTCCTTGCCTTCATCGCTGGCCGGGGCTACAAGAGCGGCATCGCCTTTGGCCAAGGGTGCGGAAGCAAAGCTGCGGAAACTCTTCAGCAGGGCCTCCACGTGACCTTGCACGGCTGCAACGGCAGTTGTGCAGTCCTCATCGTCCACAGGCTCCAGCAGCTCGTCCAGAAGGGTGTTGGGGTTGCGAAGGTGCAAATGACTGAAGACACGAGTCAGCGCAGCTGAAGAAAGGACATGAGACTCTGCCTCCGCCATGGGACCAACGCCCTCCACAACTTCCTCGAGCGCCTTCACCAAATGAGGAAGCAGCTGGGCGGGGCCGTTCTCATTCATGGACAACGGCTTCTCCAGGACATGCTCGTAAAGTGCCTTCAGCGCCACGCGAGACCTTTTCTCAAGGTCAGCAAAGGCCACGCGGTCTTCAGCCAGGAGCTTCGCCTTGGCGTCAAGATCGGCTCCCCTCGCCTTCGCCTTCCGCTCCAGCTCCTCCAGCCGACCGCGCTCCGCAGCTTGCGCCTTCGCCAACTCCTCCAGCTCGGCATCACGGTTCCTGATGGCGTCCTCCCGAGCTTTCATCTCCTCCTCCCTCGATTGGCGGCCGCGTGCTTCCTCGGCGAGCTTGTTGTGCAGGCCCTTCATCTCGTCCTCCAGTTCTCAGCACCGGTCACGGGCGGTCTCGGCATCCTTCAATGCTGCCTCGCAGCTGGCAACAGCCTTGGTGGCAGCTCGCTTCTCCTTCTCGGAAGTGGCTGCGGCCTGGCTTAGTGACTCTCGGGTCGCCAAGTTAGAATGAAGCCAACCTGAAGCCAGCTCCAGACGGACGGCTGCCAGGCGCGGGTCCGTGCTTAGGAGATCCTCCCGCAGCTGGGCCACCTTCGAAAGAACGCGTTCAATAATAGCAGAGGAAGTAGAGGAACCTGGGGCCGGAGGCGCAGCAGGAGGAGGGAGCGGTGTCATCTCCAGAGCTTGGGAAATCAAGGGCTCCTGAGCCCCCGGGACCTCGTCAGCAGACCCAGGCACCGACACCCCCGGAGCCAGCGGCACCACGGGGGCTGGCTCATCCTGGCGACGCCCCCCTTGGCCTCGCGAGGCCGGACGAGGTGGCGAGGTGCGAGCGTTGCCGTCCCCTTTCTCCGCAGAAGGGGGCGCGGCAGCGACATCCTCCTTCTTCTTCTTTGCTAGGGGCGCCGGCCTAACCAACCAGGAGCATACGTCAGGAAATAGCAAGCATAAGCAGAGATAGGATGAATCTTGAAGCACTTACTGGTCCACCGCGATGACTTCCACCTTCCGTGTGGGAAGCTTGAAGCCAGAAAGCGGCGCAGTAGAAGAACTAGTGGTGGTTCTGGGCGGCGTCAAGGCAGGGGCGGCGTTCCGGGAGACCAGTGATGATCTACCTCTCGTTGAGACGGCGGACATCTCCCCTGTCGGCGTTCTGAGAATGGGGGTCCCCAGACTTGCCTGCCTGCGGCCTGTGGCGTGGCTCAAAGGGGGGCCCAGCACGGCCCATCTTCACCAACACAAACTCAAGACCCTCGCGAGGGGCCAAGCCTCGCGGGGCGGACGACACGGAGCTTCCTCAGGCACGGCCTCGTCAGGCTGGCTCACAAGGAGGCGGAGAGATCAAGGCGGGTTACCTCGCGAGGTGCCCGTGACGCAAGCCATGAAGACTCAGGGCGCCAGGCGGGTGCCAGCCCGCGCAGCGTCCTCCTTTCCTCTTTGGTGCAAAGGGGGCAAGCGCAGCCGCGGAGTACCGAGGCATCAGGCAAAGGTTGCCATTTCGGTGCAACGAGACCAAGACCAGGAGGACTACGAGACGGAGGTCACCGTGGAGCCCAAGACGGCGTCATCACCAGAGCTTTGCGCAGGCGAAGACTACTTTTGTCAGGATAGCTGATACTTGTTGTCCCCTTTCAAATTAGCCCGCCATTGTTGGCTCCCTTCCCGCTCAATATTTGGGAAGAGCACCAGGGCCTCTATAAATAGGACCAGCCACCCACAGAGCAAGAGGGGGGTTTGGGTGGTAGGAAGAAGGAGGCTCGTTAGAGAGGTGAGAAGCAGAGAGAAAGAGAGAGAGAAAGGTGGCTGAACTCCCCCCATCAGTTCATCGCCCCAGCCAAGAACAGACCCTCGCGAGGCTATTCTTCCTTGTATTGTTCATCATAATCAGCCCAAGAGGCAATCCACACACCACACACTGGACTAGAGTATTACACCACAACGGTGGCCCGAACCAGTATAAACCCTGTGTCCCTTGTGTTGTTCTTTTCATAGCTTTGATCCTAGCGTGGCGGAGGGGTGCAGGTAGATAGGAGGCGAAATCTCCGTGCGCACCCTAGTGTTCGAACCTCAAGGGTCTACCGGAACCCGAAATCCGACATTTGGCGCGCCAGGTAGGGGTGCGCCGGAATTCGTCTTCCACCGCCCCGCTCTCCTCCGACCATCACGCTCATGTCTGACGCACGTCGGGCCCGCGCGGAGCGTCGGGCCGCCCTTGCTTCCCGCGTCGCCCAGATAGCCCATGTCGGCGGGCGTCCTCACCGTTCCCCGTCACATGCCATCAACGCCGCCACCGGTCCGGCGGGGGACGAGCAGCAAGCATCGTCTTAGCATCCATCCGCGCGCCAAAACGGCCGCACCGCGACTCCCTCGCTCGCCCCAGCTAGATCTTTGTCCCGCGCGCTCCGCGCGCCCATGGAGGCTCGGGCTGCACTCATCGTGGCGAACGAGCTCCTGCGCTACCGTCCCGTCGACGACGTCTACGAAGAATGGCTCGGCCGCGTCGCTGAGCTCGTCCGCGCTGCAGGGGGTTCTTCCACGCCGTCCGTTCCGCTGCACCGCACCCCGCCCCGCGCGGGCGACGAGGCTCCGGCGGCGCCCCGGCCGCCTCCTCCCCAAGAAGATGCCATGGCTCCAAGGCGCGTGGCCCCTGGGCGGAACCCGCTCCGTCAGGTGCCAGCGCGGCAAGAGCAGAGCTGCCAAGAAGTCCCTCGCCCGCCAGAAGCTGCCGGGGCGCTCCCTGCTCCAGCACGTCGCGACCATCCTCCTGCTCCGGCGCGTGGGGACATGCAAGACCAGGCTCTCCATCACCCAAGGCCTCCCGTGGCCACAGCAGGCTGCCGCGCCTACACCACCGAGCTGCGCAGCATCGTGTGGCCAGGCAAGTTCAAGCCGGACCTGCTTCCTCGCTACGACGGCACGGCCGACCCTGCGGAGTTCCTCCAGCTCTACGAGATGGGCAACGAAGCTGCCAACGGAGACGAGAAGGTCATGGCAAACTGGTTTCCCATGTCGCTCAAGGACGGGGCCCGCACCTGGCTCCTGAACATGGCACCAGGCACAATCTCCTCCTGGGAAGAGATGCGCACCGCCTCATCGCCAACTTCCAAGGTACTCGCGACCGGCCACCCGCCGTGAGCGACATGCGCCGCATTAAGCAACAACCCCGGGAGACCCTGCAGAAGTACATCTAGCGCTTCAACAACGCACGCCTCAAGATTCCCAAGGTGACCGAAGAGGCCATCATCTCAGCCTTCTCCGACGGCGTGCGCGACGTCAATATGAAGGAGGAGCTGGCGATGCATGAAGACCTGTGCACTTCTTTGGAGCTGTTCAACTTGGCGAACAAGTGCGCCAGGGTTGAGGAAGAGCGTCTCTCCCTCCTTGAGCTGCCTGCCGCAGACCCAGAAGAGAAGAAGCTCAAGGCCAAGGAAGTGAAGCGCAAGGGATCTGCCGTGCTCGCGGCAGAACCAGACACCAAGCAGGGCAGAGATCAGCCCGAACCTCCCAAGGGCAGCCGGTACTGCGTGTACCACGACCTCCACACCCACAATACCAGCGAATGCCAAGAACTCCAAGCCGTGCGTGAAGGAAGGATCGGCTGTCGCCCTGACCGTGGTGATCGGGGATACGGCCGAGGAGGAGGAAGGAACACAGGGCGCTGGGAAGACCGTGGCCCGCACCAGGGGTGGCATGACCAACCTCGTGAGGATCGCTGGCATGACCCACCTCGCGAGGGAGGCTGGAGGGATCAGCCTCGCGAGGATCGCCTGCAAGGCAACGCAGGCCTCCCACCGCTGCCGCCGCAGCCAAGGAGAAACAAGGACCACCACCAGGACGAGGAGGCTGGGGGCTTCCAGGAGCCGCGCGCGATCGCCTGCATCCTGGGCGGAGCTCAGGCCCCAGCCTCTCAGCGCATCTTCAAGCAGTTCGCCTGCGAAGTGAATGCAGCCCTCCCCAGGCTCGAAGCCACGCGCCCTCTCAGGTGGTCGGCGTGCGCCATCACATTCAGCTCAGCAGATCAACTCAAGTGTGCGGCTACAGCCGGAGTCCTCCCGATGCTTTGTTCCCCAATCATCAGCAACGTGGTGGTCACCAAGACCCTCATCGATGGCGGGGCAGGGCTCAACGTCCTGTCCGTAGAGACATTCAACAACCTCCAAGTGCCCTATAGCCAGCTTCAGCCAACCAAGTACTTCTCCGGTATCACCGACGGCTCCACGGTCCCGATCGGGCAGGTCCGCCTCCCCGTCACCTTCGGGGCATGCGACAACTACCGCACCGAGCTCATCGACTTCGACGTCGCTCACATCCGCCTGCCGTACAACGCCATCCTCGGGTACCCGGCGCTGGCCAAGTTCATGTCCATGACTCACCACGGCTACAACATCCTCAAGATGCCAGGAAGCGACGGAGTCATCACGGTGCCCTGTGAAGAGAAGGACGCGGTGTGTTCCCTGGAGCGAGCCTTTCAGGCCGCATCACTGGAAGACCCGGATCGCGGAAGCAGGAGGCTTCCCGAGGCCGCCCCCAAGAAGAAGAAGACATCATCCGGCCTGGCCCTTCAGGAGGTAGGCCCCTCTGGGCCCGTGCCTGCCCAGGGGGAACCTCCTTCCATCGCATAGGAAAGTGCGCCCGGCGCCCTCCTCAGGCAGGGCTCGGGGGCTCTCCCCTGGAGGGCCACCGACCTAGCAAGGGTCACGAGGAAGGCGTTGGGGCACCACATGGAGGCGTGTTTCGAAGCACTTTTCCCTCAAGGAGGAGCAAGGCAAGGAGATCCAGACCCACAGGAGTTCGTCAGCAAGGCCATTCAGGAGCTACAGGAGTCCAGAGTCATGAGAGGCGCCCGCCGCCTACCAGCAGTGGCTCCCCATCCGGGCGAGGATGGCGGGCTGCGCGTCTGCATCGACGTACCAGGGCTCAACCAAGTCGCCTCCCTGGAGCACCTCTGGCCCTCGCGAGTGGGGCGCTGCGGAGGTCCACGCCACAGCTACGTTCGCATGCCTTACAGCTTGCCGAGCGCGGATGACGCGTACCAGCGCCTCATGAGGGGCATCACGGAGGCACAAGAGGCCAGGTGCTCCGCGGCCCTAGCGGAGATGAAGATGGCCCGCGAGGAACCGACGGCGCCTCCGGAGCCTCCCGAGGCCCCTGGGCCTGGGGGCTCATGAGGATCGGCTTCCGCAGCCCACCGAGCCGGCTACACCAACACCCCTTCGACTCCAGCGTCATCAGGTGACATCTTTCAAGTTTCACTTCCAGCTGGGAGCGCCCCCAGGGCTGCATTATTCCCAGGCCGCGTGGGTCCGTTCCTGCGGCGTGTATCCCTTTTATTTCGCGTCATTAGCTTACCTTGTTGGGGGCGCCCCTCGGGCTACAGGATCCCCAAGTCGCTCAGGCCTGACCCAGTGATCTCCGCATCTATTTGAACGAATCCACTCCTTCACGGCTAATGTGTTTTACCTAGTTGCCTGCTCAGCTGACGCCAACTAACGGAACTGCTCCGAAATGGCACGACGCTTGCGCATGGGTCCGTCCCTGCAACGCCGACAAACCTGGATGGCTGAGCTCTGGCCGCGGCAGCCCCGCATAGCGTCACCTCGTCAAGCCTTCAGTGCCTCACTACCCTACGGAAGCAACCAATGGCTGACCGTCAATTGTTATGGCAACTCCTTGCTCTTTCTATGATGGACCTGCAGGACCTCCTGAAGGAGCTGCGTCAGGCGAGGCTCTTGCTGTGTCTCCTTCGCTCTCGTCCGCGCGAACCGCTTGCACGTTAAAGGGAGGGTGCCTGAGCATCGCGACTCAGGGCTCCTACTGGCTCTCCAGCCCTCACCCTCTGGCCTTGACCATGGCATCACGACCTGGCATACCAGCGACGGCTGAGACTCGCTCGAGGGCCGGGACCCGAGGACGTAGAGCAAAAAGGGGAGCAAAGGCGAGAGGGGAGAGACACACGAGGACCTCGCCGAGCAACCTCGCGCCTGCCGATGCACGGACCCGGCCACACACCAGAGAGCGGCCCCTAATCCTCAAGATAAGTTATCGCCCGGAAGCGCCAGCTACCGTGGCACCATCCCTGCACCTAATGCTATCCCATGTTAGCGACGTCGCTCCCCTTTATCACCAAACGACGGCTGCTTGGGTGCCAAAGGGGACCTCCTGAGCATCGCGACTCAGGGACTCTAACCGGACTCCGGGTTGCTCACCTCCTGGCCTTGACCACGGCATCATGACCTGGCATACCAGCGATGGCTGAAGCCGCCTTGGGACTGGGACCTGTCGGCGCAGAGCACCAAGCCCTCATGAGGTTTGAAAGGGAGGACCGAACTAAGACGGGATGAGCAACTCGCGTAAATCTACGGCAAGGGTTATATTAACAAAACAGGATCACAGGCACCTTACAAGCCCCCACAGGTTGCGCTTTTGGTTCCTCGCAGGGAACAGATCCTAAAGAGGCGCAAACTACATGCATCGCTACAAAAGACGCCATCATCAACAGTGGGCTGCCAAGTACCGACGCCGGCCCCATCCAAATCAGAGTCAGCGGCGGCCTGACGAGCCTGCCCTGCTCTGGGAGCGGCGCCTGCTCGGGGGCTCGTAGCTGTCATCGCTCGTCTCTGGAGTCGCGAAGGGCTCGCCGGAGTCGCTGGAGCCTCCGACGTCTCCACCACCTGAGGAGCCGCCAAGGTAGCGATTGGCGAGCCCGGTACTCGTCACAGCAGGGCCTTGGCCGCCTTCACCAGGGTAGCACTCCACCCGGCGCCCGTCCGTGTCGAAGACCTTGAGGAGCATCACCGAAGCACCATCGTAGCCCAAGTGGATCGCGAAGACGCCCCTTGTCCTGCAAACCTGGGCAATCTCTTTCCAGCCCCGGGTCATGTAGACCTCGCCTGGGGCGACGACCGCGACCTCTGCCTCGGTCGCGAGGGTGCTGCAGCCGGCGTGCTGCAGCCAGAGCTCCAGGGGCTCCCCCTGCGGGATGACAGAGGCGAAGAAGGGAGGAAGACGGATGCAAGACTGAAGAGGGATGGCGACGTGGAGCACGAACTCTTGGGAGGAGCCCTCGGTGTGGACCCCAGGGGGGACGACCCACACCTTCGTGACCCGTCGGCGCAGGCGGCGGCGCCGCCCGTGGCGGTCAGCATCAGCTCCTTCGGGGCCCTTTACGTGGGCGTACAATGGAAACGGGAACCCCGGCGGCGCCCGCTCGCCCCAAGTCCTCGACACCACCTGAAGGGCCCCCTCGTCCGGGCCATGGTGGACATGCCGTTTCTTTGGCGGAAGTGGGTTAGGTCCCTCTCGGGGAGCCTTTCCCTTCTCTGCCGTCGAGAACCGGCGGATCGGAGCCATCACAGCAAGACGGAGCAAGGATCGGGAAGAAGAAGCAAGGAAGGATGGACTGGAAGGGCGCACGACGTTCCATACTTATAGCCGGCGGAGGTCAACCGCCGACCTCCACGATCGCAGGTAATCATGACCGGTTTTGCATGCAGGGACTTGTCCAATCCGTGCAGTTGCCGAGGCGCCATGGGGAAGTGGAGGCACCCACGTCCAGTCGACCGCCACGCGGCGCCCAAGGCTGCAGGCTGTTAGGGCCCGTGGCACTTCGCTCTTGCCCTTCCGCCTCCCTGCACGGCCAAGTCCAGGCGCGCCTTGGGCCCGGGGGCTACTGTCGGCGTTCTGGGAACGGGGGTCCCCAGACTTGCCTGCCTGCGGCGTGGCTCAAAGGGGGGCCCAGCACGGCCCTTCTTCGCCAACACAAAGTCAAGACCCTCGCGAGGGGCCAAGCCTCGTGGGGCGGACGACACAGAGCTTCCTCAGGCACGACCTCGTCAGGCTGGCTCACGAGGAGGCGGAGAGATCAAGGCGGGTTACCATACGAGGTGCCCGTGACGCAAGCCATGACGACTCAGGGCGCCAGGCGGGTGCCAGCCCGCGCAGCGTCCTCCTTTCCTCTTTGGTGCAAAGGGGGCCAGCGCAGCCGCGGAGTATCGAGGCATCAGGCAAAGGTTGCCATTTCGGTGCAACGAGACCAAGACCAGGAGGACTACGAGACGGAGGTCACCGTGGAGCCCAAGACGGCGTCATCACCAGAGCTTTGCGCAGGCGAAGACTACTTTTGTCAGGATAGCTGATACTTGATGTCCCCTTTCAAATTAGCCCACCATTGTTGGCTCCCTTCTCGCTCAATATTTG
Organism: Triticum dicoccoides; assembly: GCF_002162155.2. NCBI lineage: Eukaryota > Viridiplantae > Streptophyta > Magnoliopsida > Poales > Poaceae > Triticum > Triticum dicoccoides. Next base: position 585,808,062 of record NC_041382.1, on the reverse strand, counting down.
GGAAGAGGACCATGGCCTCTATAAATAGGACCAGCCACCCACAGAGCAAAAGGGGGGTTTGGGTGGTAGGAAGAAGGAGGCTCGTTAGAGAGGTGAGAAGCAGAGAGAAAGGTGGCTGAACTCCCCCCTTCAGTTCATCGCCCCAGCCAAGAACAGACCCTCGCGAGGTTGTTCTTCCTTGTATTGTTCATCATCATCAGCCCAAGAGGCAATCCACACACCACACACTGGAGTAGGGTATTACACCACAACGGTGGCCCGAACCAGTATAAACCCTGTGTCCCTTGTGTTGTTCTTTTCATAGCTTTGATCCTAGTGTGGCGGAGGGGTGCAGGTTGATAGGAGGCGAAATCTCCGCGCGCACCCTAGTGTTCGAACCTCAAGGGTCTGCCGGAACCCGAAATCCGACATCCCCCTCCTCCTGACAGACGTCGATCTCAGCATCGTCCGGCATGCTGCGGAGGGTGTCTGCCTTGCTCGAGGGGGAGGCATCCCCCGTCCCCTCGAGGGTCGCCTCCAAGTCCACCTCTTCTTCCTCCCTCCCGAGGGACTCCTCAGAAGAAAGCATCACCGGGTTCGGCACCGCAGGGCCTCCGGAGGGTGTGGGCAGCACCAGCCCGCGTGCATCGAAGGTCAGCCTAGAGGACACGATTGGCTCCCAGTCCTCGCAACGGAACAAAGGGGTGAAGATGCACGGCAGGTACTCCTAGTTTTCCCCGACTAGGAGGCCCAAGACGGCGGCCAATTCATCGTCAGGAAGGGCCTCCGGCCTCAGGCGAGCATCATCCTTCACATCTCCAAGCCTCCACAAGGGGCGTGCATGTGCTTGGAGCGGCGCCACGCACAGCGTCAGGAACTCCCTCAGGAGCGAGGTCCCCGTCACCTTGGCCGCCTTCACATTGCCAGGCTTCAGGTCGGTCACCATCTGCTCCAACACCGGCGACGCGCGCTCGTCGACAAGCTCAGCGCGAGACCACCTCTTGAGGGACTGGGGCGCCTTTGTCGGCAGCACCAAGCGCGGGTGAATGCACTTAGCATCCATCATGACCCACTTGGTCCTGATGTTGTCGGCCCTCTTCACGGTGCTCGAGATCGAGTTAGCCCTGCCAGCTGCGATGAAATTGGCGCATCCGGAGGCTTGTCGCTCATCAACGCGAAGAAAGAAGAAGTGGCGCAGGAGAGCCATGGACGGCATCACATCCAGGTATGCCTCGCAATAGTAGGCAAAGATAGATAGGAGGAGGATGGAGTTGGGATGGATATGCAGCGCCTGCAGCCCGTAATGGTCGAGGAGTTCATAGAAGAAATCAGAGAAAGGGGGGACTAGCCCGGCGGCAATGCTGCTTGAGAAGAAGGGGAAGAAGGTGCTTCCCTCAGGCTCCGGTACACTGGAGGCTAGCCAGAGTTCCGTCTTCCCCCATTCATTGCTCTCCCCCGCCGTGAGCAAGCGCGTGGAAGCGAGGCTCTTCTCCGAGATATTGGGCACCTCAAGTGCGGGCGTGTACTAGGCGGGCGCCGAGGACGGCTTGACCTTGCGCGGCAGCATTGATCTTGGATGCAGAGAAGGACTGAACGGATCTGCAGGTCTTGGCGGCAAGGAGCAAGAAAGGGGATCTGAGGCAAGGAGAAAGGGAACAGTAAGGGCAAGTGCTGCCTGTGTCGGCCTTTTCTCAAGTTGGCCAGTTGCCGAGGCAGCGTGGAGAAGCGGAGACGCCCATGTCCAATCATACCACCATGCGTCAACCAAGGCCGCAGGCTTTTGGGGCCCGCGGCGCTCCATGCTTGACCTTTGGCTTCGCCTCGAAGCCAAGCCCGAGCGTGCCTTGGGCCCGGGGACTACTGTCGGCGTTCTGGGAACGGGGGTCCCGAGACTTGCCTGCCTGCGGCCCAGAGCATGGCTAGGTTGGCAGGCCTGTATGGCCCATCTTCATCAACAAGGCATCCAAGACCCTCGCGAGGGGCCAAGCCCCGCGAGGCGGACGACACAAGACCTCTTCAGGAGCAGCCTCCCCAGGCAGGCTCGCGAGGGGTGGAGATATCAAGGCAGGGTAAACCTCACGAGGCTCTCGTGATGTGATCCATGATGACCGGCACCAGGCGGATGTCAGGCAGGCGCCAGCGCGCACAGCGTCCTTGTTTCCTCTTTGGTGCAAAGGGGGCAAGCGCAGGGGCGGAGTACCAAGGCATCAAGCAAAGGTTTCCTTATCCATGCAACAAGACCAAGACCGGCCGCCCAGCAGGACGGAGGTCACCGTGGAGCCCAAGATGGTGTCATCACCAGAGCCCTTTCGCAGGCGAAGCCCACTTTTGTCAGGATAGCTTGTACTAGCTGTCCCCTTTCAAATTGGCCGCCAATGTTGGCTCCCTTCCTGCTCGATATTTGGGAAGAGGACCAGGGCCTCTATAAATAGGACTAGCCACCACCGTAGAAGGCAACTAAACTTGGACCAGATTCATTCCATCCTCACACACACCAAGCACAAGAGCACCTCAACCTCAGGAGGCCGCTCTTCCCCTTGTACTGTTCTTCATCAGCCCAAGAGGCAATCCACCACCACACACTAGAGTAGGGTATTACACCACAACGGTGGCCCGGACCAGTATAAATCTCTTGTCTTTGTGTTGTGAGTTCGTCTAGTTCGTCCGCGAGATCTTAGCGAGCTAGGACGTAGATCGGTAGGGAGGAAATCTCCGCGCATCCCAGAGTTCGAACCTTAAGGGTTTTGCCGGAACCCCACATCCGACAGCTGGTCCCTCCAGGCGCCCTCGCGAGGAAGATCCTGCCAGTGGTCCTCACGAGGCCGGTCGCGCCACTCCTGACGCGGGCCACGGTCGTCCCAGCGCCCGCCACCACGTCCTCCTCCTTGGCCGTAGCCCCGGTCGCCGCGCTCGGGGCGTCGACCAAAGCGTCCTTCACGAATGGCCCTGAGCTCTTGGTAGTCACTGGTGTTGTGGGTGTTCAGGTTGTGGAAGGCGCATAACAGTCAGCTGCTCTTGGATGACTCGGGCTGGTCTCTGCCTTGCTTAGTATCCGGCTCTGCTGCGAGCACGGCTGCTCCCCTATGCTTCACGTCCTTGGCCTTGGCCTTCTTCTCCTCCGGGTCCGCAGCCGGCAGCTCGAGGAGGGAGAGGCGCCCTTCCTCAGCTCTTGCACACTTGGTCGCTAGGTTGAATAGCTCCTGAGATGTGCACAGCTCTTCGTGGATAGCGAGCTCTTCCTTCATCTTGACGTCGCAGACGCCATCAGAGAACGCGGAGATGATGGCCTCGTCCGTCACCTTGGGGATCTTGAGTCGAATGTTGTTGAAGCGTTGGATGTACTTCTGGAGGGTCTCCCCTGGTTGTTACTTGACGCGGTGCAGGTCACCCGCGGCCGGCAGGCGGTCACGAGTGCCTTGGAAGTTGGCAATGAAGCGGTCGAGCATCTCGTCCTAGGAGGAGATCGTGCCCGGAGGCAGGTTTAGGAGCCATGAACGGGCGCCGTCTTTGAGCGCCATGGGGAACCGGTTCGCCATGACTTTCTCGTCTCTGTTGGCCGCCTCGATGCTCAGCTCGTAGAGCTGCAGGAACTCCGCGGGGTCGGGGGTGCCGTTGTAGCAAGGAGGCAGATCTGGCTTGAACTTGCCCGGCCAGGCGACGCTATGCAGCTCGGGGGTGAAGGCACGGCAGCCGGCCGTGGTCTCCGGAGCCCGTCTTGGAGGTGGAGCTTGGTCCTGATGCCCACGTGCCGCCACAATGAGGGGCGCGAGGCCCTGCCGCGGCGGTGTGAGGAGTCGCGGAGCGTTCTCTTGTGGTCTAGGGACTTCTTGGCAACTTCTTTCTTCACGTGCGGGTGCTGGACGCGGCGGGTCGCGTCATGGAGCCGCGTGCCTTGGCGCCAGGGCGCCGTCTTGGGGACGAGGTGGTGGAGGCGCTCCATGAGCTACGTCGCCTGTAGCTGGCGGAGCGTGAGGCGAAGAGAGGGACGGCGCAGGGGAGCCCCTGCGATGCGGATGAGCTCGGTAATGTGGTTGAGCCAGTCCTCGTAGAGGTCGTGGACCGAGCGGTAGCACAGGAGCTCGTGCGCCATGAGGAGGGCGGCCCGTGCATCCATGGGAGCGCGATGAGCGTGGGACGAGGAGCCGGCTGGGTCAGCGATGGGGTGGTGGTGCAGCCATCCCGCTGCACCGAGGGGTGCAGCAAGGACGCTTGCTCCTCGTTCCCCGCCAGGCCGATGGCGGCGTTGACGGCAGGATACGGGGAACGACGAGGTGGCCCACCGATGGGAGCCGTCTGTGCGACGCAGGTGGCCAGGGCAGCCTGGCGCTCAACACGAGCACGGCGAGCATCCGCCATGGGGACGACATAGCGATTGGACGCGGAATGACGGAAAGGAAGCTCCAGCGCACCCCTACCTGGCGCGCCAAATGTCGGATCTTGGGTTCTGGCAAAACCCTCAAGGTTCGAACACTGGGGTGCACGCGGAGATTTCCTCCCTACCGATCCACGCCCTGGCTCACTAAGATCCCGCAGACGAACTCGACAAACTCACAGCACAAAGGACACAAGATTTATACTGGTTCGGGCCACCGTTGTGGTGTAATACCCTACTCTAGTGTGGGGGTGGTGGATTGCCTCTTGGGCTGATGATGAACAGTACAAGTGGAAGAACAGCCTCCTGAGGTTGAGGTGTTCTTGTGCTTGGTGTGTGGCTAGGATTAGTCGAGGACTCGACGGGTTCCGGATCAGATCAGTTGCCTCTACTATGGTGGCTAGTTCTACTTATATAGGCCCTGGTCCTCTTCCCAAATATTGAGCGGGAAGGGAGACAACAACGGCCAATTTGAAAGGGGACAACCAATACAACTTATCCTGACAAAAGCGGTCTTCGCCTGCAATACGCTCTAGTGGTGACACCGTCTTGGGCTCCATGGTGACCTCCGTCCTGCTGGTCTTGGTCTCGTTGCACTGATATGGAAACCTTTGCTCGATGCCTCGGTACTCCGCGCTTGCGCTTGCTTCCTTAGCACCAAAGAGGAAGCAAGGATGACGCGCGTGCTGGCGCCCGCCTGGCGCCCGCCTGTTCTTGTTCGTCATGGCGCACGTCACGAGAGCCAACCTGGCGAGGCCGCTCCTGAGGAGGTCTTGTATCGTCCGCCTCGCGAGGGTCTTGAATGCCTTGTTGATGAAGATGGATCGTACAGGCCCGCTAGCAGCGCCACACCGTGGGCCGCGGGCAGGCAAGTCTAGGGACCCCCGTTCCTTGAACGCCGACAGCGATGATGGCTATCCAGCCGGACGTGACAACCATAACCAATTCCGGGCCGAAAACCGCAGACGGACTCCATCCGAGCTACAACGCGACTTGGCCCGGTATAGAGGCGCCGCACACCCCCTCTGCTTCATTGATGAAGTAATGGAGCACGAATTCCCAGAAGGGTTTAAACCCGTGAATATCGAATCATATGATGGAACAACAGATCCCACGGTATGGATTGAGTATATTGTTCTCCATATTCACATGGTCCGCGGTGATGATCTTCATGCCATCAAATACCTCCTACTAAAACTCAAGGGACAAGCTCGACACGAGTTAAACAGCCTGCCAGAAAAATCTATTGGCAGCTGGGAGGACTTGGAAGACGCCTTCCGCGACAACTTCCAAGGTACATACGTCCGACCTCCGGATGCCGATGACTTAGGTCACATAGTTCAACAGCCCAAAGAGTTAGCCAGGAAATTCTGGACCAGGTTCCTAACTAAAAAGAACCAGATCGTCGACTGTCCGGATGCATAAGCCTTAGCGGCCTTTAAGCATAGCATCCGCAAAGAATGGCTCGCCCGACACCTCGGCCAAGAAAAGCCGAAGTCCGTGGCAGCCCTCACAGCACTCATGACCCACTTTTGCGCGGGCAAAGATAGTTGGCTAGCCCGTAGCAATAATAATGCAAGCGAACCTGGCACCTCTGAGGCCAGAAATAGCAACGGCAAGCCCTGACGCAACAGGCACAAACGTCGAAGAAACGGTGACAATACCGATAACACGGCGGTCAACGCCGGATTCAGTGGATCCAAGTCCGGCCAGCGGAAGAAGCCATTTAAAAGAAACAATCCGGGCTCATCCAGCTTGGACCGTGTACTTGATCGTCCATGTCAGATCCACGGTACCCCTGATAAACCAGCCAATCACACCAACAGAAACTACTGGGTCTTTAAACAAGCCGGTAAGTTAAATACCGAGCACAAGGAGAAGGGGTCGCAAAGTGGGGACGACGACAAGGAGCCCCGTCCGCCGAACATAGGGGGACAGAAGAAGTCCCCCCCAGGTCGAAACGGTGAGCATGATATACATTACCCATATCCCCAAGAGGGAGCGCAAATGCGCGCTTAGGGACGTCTACGCGATAGAGCTAGTCGCCCCAAAATTCAACCCATGGTCGTCCTGCCCGATCACTTTCGATTGCATGGACCATCCGACCAGTATTCGTCATGGCGGTTCAGTCGCACTGGTCCTCGACCCAATCATTGATGGATTCCACCTCACGTGAGTCCTCATGGACGGCGGCAGTAGCCTCAACCTGCTCTATCAGGATACAGTCTGCAAGATGGGCATCGATCCATCAAGGATCAAGCCCACAAAAACTACCTTTAAAGGAGTAATACTAGGTGTAGAGGCCCGCTGCACAGGCTCCATCACATTGGAAGTCGTCTTCGGATCCCCGGACAACTTCCGAAGCGAAGACTTGATCTTCGATATCGTCCCCTTCTGCAGTGGCTATCATGCACTGCTCGGACGAACTGCATTTGCTCGATTCAATGCGGTGCCACACTATGCCTATCTCAAACTCAAGATGCCCGGACCACGCGGTGTCATAACAGTCAATGGAAACACGGAACCTTCCCTCCGTATCGAGGAGCACAGCGCGGCCTTGGCAGCGAAAGTACAGAGCGGCCTTATCAAGCAGAATTTTAATTCGGCGGCCAAGCTCCCGAACACTGTCAAATGAGTCAGGACTACTCTGCAGGATGACAGTCCAGCTCGTCAGGAGCTTGACTAGCAATTCTGCCTCTGTCTCAGTCCCGACCAAATGGCGGCGTATGTACTGCGCGTACATAATTATGCATTCAAAATACCATAGGCAAAGACGGAGGCATAACTCGATTGTGGTCCGTAATACGGCTCGACCTCCCCCGGACACACATACTTTTCCTTTTCTTTTTACCCTTTTTTGGTTTCTTTTCCACAGGCCCCTCACGGTGGCCTGATCATCGATCCTTTCGAAGGATGGATATACCAAGGTGGCAAGCAGCATAGACATATGGAGGAATCTCTAGGAGATCTTCTTGACTGCCACTCTACCTGTTTTCAGGACCCGCACGCAGCTCCCCCTTGGTCTCCGCATGTCAAATAGCCCTGTTCCTCACTGCATTATTTGTACAAATACGCTTTGACGTATTAATCAAATTATAATGAAAACAGTTTGCGGCCCAACTTATGTGGCACTGGCTTACTACTTCATTTTATTTCGCTATTCTTATCGATTGCACCCATACACTTTGGTATGCTTTAATTCGCCAGGGGCTTCACTGTGCTCCATACTTCGACAACAAAGTCCGGACACTTTTACAGTATAGTTTGGCACCCTGAATTTAGCATTATATGCATCGGCTCCGAATCATGTCTTTGATCAATAGTTGGGTTGCCTGGCTCCTGTGCTTACTACCTCATGTTCCGTCCTATCGTCTAGGGTAGTAAAGGGAGAACTACTGCGATTGTGTTTCTGGTTTATCCGGGTAAACACCTCAGTAGAGAAAGCCGAAAACTGACTGTCATGATGTAGCGAGAGCTGGTCAGCTATTCGGAGGTTAAAATCTCTTGCGATTTTCCCCGCATTATGCGACGGATCGGCCTCCACCCGATCAGGTATCTATAGCACCCTAGTCCGGATTAACAAATACTAACTAGGGGCTGCGCCTACATTTCTATTGTCAAACTCCTATGGCTAAGTGAGGGTGATAAAGCCACATAGTCCGGTTGCCTGGTTCGCTGCGCTAAACACCTCCTTCAAGGACGATACTCTTGGATTAAGAGTGTTTAGGTTTCAACCCGAACACCCCCGTACTACCTACGTGGGGGCTGAAGCCGACGACTGGCCAACTCTCAAGTTTAATAAAACGGCCGCACAGGAGGCAACATTTTAAAACAAACAACAAAGCATTATATTACACATCGGCTTTGTTTCATAATACATGATGGGACGACATGAGGGTCTTCATTCAAAGATAATGTCTTTTGCACATTGGCCCTCTACAATGGGGGATCCCTTCAGGACATCATCAAAATACCGCTCGGGCATGCGGTGCTCCTTGCCCGCGGGCGGTCCCTCGGTCGCGAGCTTGACGGCATCCATCTTCGCCCACTGAACCTTGACACGGGCGAAGGCCATCCGTGCACCTTCGATGCAGACAAATCGCTTGATGGCATCAAGCCGAGGGCAGGCATCGACCAGCCGCTTCACGGCCTCAAAGTAGATGCTGGGTATGGCTTCGGCAGGCCATAGACGAATTATCAAATCCTTCATGGCCAATTCAGCCACCATATGCAGTTCGGTTAACTGTTTCAGCTGATCGCTAAAGGGCACCGGATGCTCTGGCGCAAGGTATTGCGACCAGAACAGCTTCTCCGTTGAGCTCCCCTCTACGGCTCAGAAGAACTCCGCTACATCAGCAACACTATGCGGCAGATCCGCAAACGCTCCTGGAGAACTCCAAATTCGGGTCAGTAAGAGGTACCTTTTCTTCACAAATTTGCTCTGAATAATAAAGGCCTTACCCGCCGCGATTTTCCTGGCCTCCTGGATTTCCTGGAGGGTGCCCTGGGCTTCAACCCGGGCATCTTGTGCGCTTTGGCGGGCCTCGGCAAGTTCGGACTCTTGATCCGCAATATCGCGCTCCAAGGACTCGCATTTCTTCACGGTGTCCTGGAGGTCCTGCTGGACCTCACCGACCCTGGCCTCGTGTTTTTCGCGGGCGGCTTGTTCCTTTGCGCTCTCTTCTAGGCCTCGACCGGCACCTTCTCGAGGGTCTCCACCTCGGTCGCCGCTCCTACGAAATATCATGACACCATGATCAACACAAATAATTCATACCTTTCTGCATCTAAATAGACCATTGCATACCTTGCTTGTCCTCTAGCTGTTTTTTCACACGGCCGAGCTCTTCCTCGGACCGCTCCAGACTCTCCTTCAGTTTGGAGACTTCGACAGAATGGGAGGTTGCAGCTAGCATCGACGCCTGCTTATTCATATAGACATGTATGGTTAGTCTCCTGCGGGAATTATTTGATCCTCCATCTGGCTTTTCTTTTCGAACACCAAACAGAGTCTCAAGGGCTACTGTCTATACTATGACATTCTTTTTGCATAAATTACGTCGCATACCTCAAAGCCTGTTAGAAGGCTGGTGCAGGCTTCGGTCAGTCCGCTCTTAGCGGACTGAACCCTCTCAACAACCGTACCCATAAGGGCACGGTATTCCTCAACAATGGAAGCACTTTGCAGTACTTCTCATAAAGTATCCGGTGCCTCTGGATGGACAGAGGTCACCGGCGGAATATGTGCACCTCCTTCTTTCGAAGGAGGCTGCTTGCCTGATGCCGGAGCCGTATGGGCCTCCAGAATAGTTTTCGGCTGGGGGACGAATTGCATATGGCCCCCATCGCCAGTCTCCAGGGGGATTTGCTCCCCCATGTGTCCGACGGCCGAGGTATCACCCACTGGCGCCACCCTGACGGCCTCCTGTACCTCTTCCTGGCCTGGGAAGGTCCTTCGGGACAACACCTCAGCGTCGTCCGTAGCCTTGCGAGAGGAGGCCGCCGGAAGTGACCCGTTGTCCATCACCTTTGGATCCAGCGAATTCCCCGAAGATGAGGATCGCTGGGGGCGGGCGTGGGCCAGACTGTAGCGCATGATTTGACATATTAAAATGGCCGAAGTAAAGAAATTGGATATATGTGTATAAGTGCCTTTGAGTACTTACGATTCGGCCAGGGGCTTCTCCCGGGGGCGCCACCCGGAGCTGCTATCGGTGTCCAACGCGGAGTTGTCCGCGAGGGAGACCCTCCCTTTCTTGGACGCCTCTGCCTCCAGACCCATGGAGGCCGCCCTTTTCTTCCTTCCCCCCTCGGGGGGAGAGTTGCTTTCCTCCTCATCATCATCCTCGGCGGCAGGGGAGGAGTAGGTTTTGACATCTTCGGACGTCACGTATGAAGTGCCCTTACGGCGGAGGCCACTTCTGGTCTTCTTGGCCTTCTTCTCCAGCGCCTGGTAGGGCGCTAGAACTAGCATGTTCGTTAGAAGTGGATAGTTGGGTTTTCGGGTAGCGGAGCTGGACACTGAATCTGTTTTGCCTTCTTCGTCCAGCCCTGAAAAGACAGATAGGGAAGCTTAGACATCTTCCTCGAATGTACAGGTGAAGGATACACCTTGAAATACGAAAAACTTAACGGACTGGCGGGATGGGTGTAATGCCCCGAGACCGATGTGCCAGGTGTCTTCGAGTTATTCGCTGTTGTTGCCATGTCATTTGCTTGCGTGTTGCATCTTATCATGTCATCATGTGCATTGCATCATCATGTTTTAAAACTTGCGCCCGCCCCGGTCTCCTCGTCCTCTTCGTTGTCCGTTATGAGTCCAACCACACTTGCACACGCCCGCGACATGTCCGAAATATTATTTTATAAATGGCCGGAAAATGTTCTCAGAATGGGTTGAAAGTTGGCATGCGGTGTTGTTTTGTTGTTAGTGGACCGCCTGCCAAGTTTCATTGCGTTCGGAGTCCGTTTGACGCCCCAACGGATAACTATAGCGACATTATAGTCGGTCAAAACGTCAAACGTTTTCGGTCTCCGAAAACAGTCGTCGGGCCTCTCCTCTTCTCTCTTCTCAGCCCTCTGCCTTCTGCACTAACTCTCACCGCCAGGCCCTACCTAACCTCTCTCGTCTGCCCGCGGACCTCCTCCCGCACGCGTACGAAATCTGTCCCGGACCCGATCCGGGGAGTCGTCATCGTTGTGTCCGGATCATCCCCAAACATCTACAAAACATCATCGTTTTCTCATTTGGACTCCCTAACCTATTCATTTCTGACCGTCCGATTTTGATCAGATGATCCAAAATACTCCTTCCTATCTACATTCTGGTATATATAGCAGTCCACACCTAGCCCAACCCTAAAATCTAGCTCCCTTGTCCCATCACCCACCGCCACTTTCCAAACCCACCTCGGGATCCTCCCAGATCCTTTCTCACCCAACCAGCGAGCCCCCCTCCTCTGCTCGACCTTCCCCGTTCCCCAATCCATCGGCCCCCTCGACCAGCAGCAACCAGGAGCGCAAGCCCTTCTCCCACGCCCGCGTGCCCAAGGAAATGCACGAGGCTGCACCTCCTCGTCCCGCGCCTCTGCCTCGCCGGTGGTCGCCGTCCACCCAAACAGGAGCAGCAGGCCGAACCAGCGCCCTCTCCCTCGGTCCCTCCTGCCCGTCTTTCCTTCTCCAGCTCTCTCTCTCCCTCTCTCACATCGCTCTCTCTCTCGCAGGAGCTTCTCGCCTCAGCCATGGCGCCTGCAACAACAAGTTCGCCGCCGCCAGAACCTTGCCTCGCCGGATCCACCGCCCACTGCCGGGAATCTGTTCCCGTCGGTCTCGCCCCGCATCCGATGGTCGTCCCACCGTCTTTTGTCGCCGGAAGCACCAGCGCCGCCGCCCTTGACTTCTTGGAACGCACGCGGCCCGAGCGCCCCTATGCTGCGAGCTGCTTCCCGCGCCTCCGTTGACCCTGGATCCGCTGCGCCGCCTGCAGCTGCGCCAAGACGTTGTCGCTGCTCTGCTTCCGACGAGCAAAGGACGAGGCGACCGTTCGCCTAGCGCTGCTCGTCGCCTTCGCCAAGTCCCCTGTGCTGCCGGAGCCCCATGACCACGCGCCAAGCCTCCCGCCCGCGCCAAGTGTCTGGTTGCCTCCGCCTGATTCCACTCCTCGCCTTATCCTCGTCACCGGGAGCCCCGCCATCTCCAGCATCGCGCCCAAGACCACATCGCCGGCAATCGTTCCTGTCGTTCGTCGCCCTGAACTTGCTGCAGATGTCTTCGTTCTTCAGTTACGAGAAGGAGCAGCTCGCTCGCCTCGCGTTGACTTCCCAGATCCAGCCGGCCTAGTGCCTCCCTTGCCAGCCCCTCTCCTCACCGACTGGGCTTGGCCTATGGTGAGAACACCCCTGGCGCCCCACCCTTTTTTTCCTGTTGTTGGGCCAGCAGATCCGGCCCAGTGTCTATTTTTTTAGGCTCTGCGAATTTAGCTATTATCCCAGGTTTTACAGTTTTGCAGAAAACCCCTTCATGATCATGCATATAATAACTCTCCAACCATGCATCATATGTAAAAACTTTATATATGAAACTTGCTTAGAATTTCATCTAGTTTAATAATATGCAACTTTCATCCATGTTTAAAATGTTTAAAATGATGTTTGCATATATTTTCCCATATTGCCATGTAAAATGATTTAATTCATAACTATATAACCGTAACTCTGAATTTAATAAACTTTATATGTAAATGGGGTGGAAAAGTGCCTAGTTTAACATGGTGGCATCACTTTGCATGTTTAAAAACTCTAAAATTGTGATTAGGGCAGAACAGTACCAAATCCATATTTTGCACATGAGGTTTTTCCGGATTTGTTGTTTGTTGTTCCGACCTCATTTAAACTTGCCTAGTTAAGTAGTTCTACTTTGCTCCACCTCTTGCCATGTTTAGCAACATTTAATATTGTTGGGTACATAAACGAGATCGAACTAAATAACTTGTCGTGGTGTTCGTCAATATGCAACTTGTTGCATATTGAGCTCCACTTAATTTGTAGGGTTGCTTGTGCACTTTGCCATGCCATGCTTCATTAAACCGGACATGCATCATACTTGATTGTGCATCATGCCATGTTCATGTCGTGGTTGTTTACTATGTTGTTTTCTTCTTTCCGGTGTTGCTTCTTCGGGTTGGTTTCTTTTACATCGTGTGTGTGAGGATCCGTTCGACTACGCCCGTTTGTCTTCTTCATGGACTCGTTCTTCTTCCTTGCGGGATTTCAGGCAAGATGATCATACCCTCGAAATCACTTCTATCTTTGCTTGCTAGATGCTCGCTATTTTGCTATGCCTATACTGCGATACCTACCACTTGCTTATCATGCCTCCTATATTGTTGAACCAAGCCTCTAACCCACCTTGTCCTAGCAAACCGTTGATTGGCTATGTTACCGCTTTGCTCAGCCCCTCTTATAGCGTTGTTAGTTGCAGGTGAAGATTGAGGTTTGTTACTTGTTGGAACATGGAGATACCATTCCTTGTTGGAACATGTTTACTTGTTGGGATATCACAATATCTCTTATTTAATTAATGCATCTATATACTTGGTAAAGGGTGGAAGGCTCGGCCTTTTTCCTGGTGTTTTGTTCCACTCTTGCCGCCCTAGTTTCCGTCATATCGGTGTTATGTTCCCGGATTTTGCATTCCTTACGCAGTCGGGTAATAATGGGAACCCCTTGACAGTTCGCCTTGAATAAAACTCTTCTAGCAATGCCCAACATTGGTTTTACCATTCGCCACCTAGCCTTTTCTTTCCCTTGGGTTCTGCAGACTCAAGGGTCATCATTATTTTAACCCCCCCCCCCCGGGCCAGTGCTCCTCTGAGTGTTGGTCCAACCTGTCAGCTGCCGGTGGCCACCAGGGGCAACTCTGGGCTGGCCTACCCGTACCTAAGACAATCTGAGTGTGCCCTGAGAAAGAGATATGTGCAGCTCCTATCGGGATTTGTCGGCACATTCAGGCGGTGTTGCTGGTTTAGTTTTACCTTGTCGAAATGTCTTGTAACCGGGATTCCGAGTCTAATCGGGTCTTCCCGCTAGAAGGAATATCCTTCGTTGACCATGAGAGCTTGTCATGGGCTAAGTTGGGATCCCCTGCAGGGATTGAACTTTCAAAAGCCGTGCCCGCGGTTATGGGCAGATGGGAATTTTTTAACGTCCGGTTGTAGAAAACCTGAAGTTGACCTTAATTTAAAATACATCAACCTCGTGTGTTACCGTGAGGCGGAATCCGGGAAGTGAACACGGTGTTGGAGTTGTGCTTGACGTAGGTTGTTCTAGGATCACTTCTTGATCATAGTTTTTCGATCGTGCTTTGCCTTCTCTTCTCGCTCTCATTTGCGTATGTTAGCCACCATATATGCTAGTCGCTTGCTGCAGCTCCACATCATACCTTTACCTTACCCATAAGCTTAAATAATCTTGATCGCGAGGGTGCGAGATTGCTGAGTCCCCGTGGCTCACAGATACTTCCAAAACTAGTTTGCAGGTGCCGGTGAGTCCGTGCAGATGACGCAACCAAGCTCAAGGAGGAGCTCGATGAAGATCTTGTCCTTTGTGTTGTTTCGTTCTAGTTGATCAGTAGTGGAGCCCAGTTGGGGTCGATTGGGGACCTTGTCGCTTTTGGGGTTCTTCTTTTATTTTGGTTTCGTAGTCGGACCTTGAGTGTATTTGGATGATGTAATGCTTTATTCATGTAATTGTGTGAAGTGGCGATTGTAAGCCAACTATGTATCTCTTTCCCTTATGTATTACATGGGTTGTGTGATGATTACCTCACTTGCGACATCGCTTTCAATGCGGTTATGCCTCTAATCGTGCTTCGACACGTGGGAGATATAGCCGCATCGAGGGCGTTACAATGGGTCAGGTTGTAACTGCGGTCCTCGGTCGTCTTCGGCCACGTCTCATTGTCCTTGAAAAGCACCTTCCAGATGCCTTTGTGCGTAGAGCCAAAGAGCTATTGCAAGGTCTGGTGCTTGGCCGGATCGGACTCCCACAAATTGCAAGTCCGGCTTTGGCAAGGAAGGATCCAGCGAAAAAGCATCACCTGGATCACATTGACAAGCTTGATGTTCTTATCCACCATGCTCTTGATGCGCGTCTGCAGCGTCGTCAGCTCGTCCGACGAGGCCCAGTCCGGGCCCTTCTCTAGCCAGGAGGTGAGCCACATTGGGGCCCTGGACTTGAATTCGGGAGCCGCAGCCCAGGTGGTGTCACGGGGCTCTGTGATGTAGAACCATTGCTGCTGCCACCCTTTGACAGTCTCCACAAAGGTGCCTTTGAGCCATGGGACGTTGGGCAATTTTCTCACCATAGCGCCTCCGCACTCTGCATGCTGGCAATCCACCACCTTCGGCTTCACATTGAAGGTCTTTAGCCACAATCCGAAGTGGGGTGGGATGCGGAGGAAGGCCTCGCACACGACAATGAATGTTGAGATGTTGAGGAAGGAGTTTGGGGCCAGATCATGGAAATCTAGCCCATAGTAGAACATGAGTCCACGGACGAAGCGGTGGAGAGGAAACCCTAACCCGCGGACGAAGTGGGGAATGAACACCACCTTCTCATGGGGCTTCGGGTGGGGACGATCCGCCCCTTGGCCGGAAGCCGGTGGACGATTTCCTAGGCCAAGTACCCCGCCTCCCGGAGCTTCGTGATATCCTTCTCCGTGACGGAGGAGGCCATCACTTGCCCTGTGCTCCAGATCCAGACATGGTCAGAGTGCTTTTTTGAGGCGGAAAGGATGGAAGCTTGGGTGCTGGAGCTCGAGAATGGGTGGGCAGAGAGAAAGAAGGCG
Source organism: Triticum dicoccoides (assembly GCF_002162155.2). Lineage (NCBI taxonomy): Eukaryota > Viridiplantae > Streptophyta > Magnoliopsida > Poales > Poaceae > Triticum > Triticum dicoccoides. Next base: position 585,792,365 of record NC_041382.1, on the reverse strand, counting down.
TGGGGGATAAGGTGAATCCTTATCTCTTTATAAAGCCAGCAAATATCAAGCGCCTCCCCATTCGCCTTAAAACTCGCCTATTCCCCAAGGGTCGTGCAGACGGTGCAGCTGGATTACACACGCCCGTATTGATGAGAATCCCACAATAAGGGGACATGATCTCTGCTTTGACAAGACATGCCAATGGAAACCGCATCTCGAAACATGGAGCGAGAGGCTAAAAACAGTTCGAAATAATGGTCGGGCAGGGACGTAATGTCTCGCTACAAAAGTTGTTAGTAGATGGGACTCATGAAATATTATACTGTCTGTGGCTATGTGTGGTATCTGTTTTGCAGAGCCGGACCCGTTTTCAGTGTTCGAAGGCAGCTTTGGAATATTCAGAGGAGGAACCCGCCTTGCAATGCCAAAGACAATCTGCAAGCCGGACACATTGTCATTGATGCCTGGTTCAGGGGCTACTGAGGGAGTCCTGGATTAAGGGGTCCTCGGGCGTCCGGGCTATGTGACATGGGCCAGACTGATGGGTCATGAAGATACAAGACAGAAGACTTCCTCCCGTGTTCGGATTGGACTCTCCTTTGCGTGGAAGGCAAGCTTGGCGTTCGGATATGAAGATTCCTTCCTCTGTAAACCGACTCTGTACAACCCTAGGCCCCTCCGGTGTCTATATAAACCGGAGGGTTTAGTCCGTAGAGGCGGTCATAATCATACAGGCTAGACATCTTGGGTTTAGCCATTACGATCTCGTGGTAGATCAACTCTTGTAATCCTTATATTCATCAAGATCAATCAAGCAGGAAGTAGGGTATTACCAACATCAAGAGGGCCCGAACCTGGGTAAACATTGTGTTCCTCGTCTCCTGTTACCATCGACCCTAGACGCACAGTTCAGGACGCCCTACCCGAGATCCGACGGTTTTGACACCGACAAAGGAGTCTCTAACAAGGACTAGAGATGCTTGAAAGTTAGGACTCAGCAAATTAAGAAACAGTTTTGTTTCTCTGCCTCCATGTGAACACCTAATGTAAAGGAGAACAAGAGCACTTGGAGGAATATTACCAGTGGGAGAGAGGGGGTACCTTGAGGCTTGAGCGGGGGCAGAGAGGGGGTCGCCGGGGCGGCGCAGCAATGTGGTGGCAC
>NC_041382.1:585763790-585790899 GCF_002162155.2 Triticum dicoccoides | reverse complement strand
CGGGGGTAGCGCGGGGCGGCGGCGGGGGTGGCACGGGGTGGCCGGCGACTTTGGTGGCGTGGGGAGGCGGCAGCTCGGGCACGGGGCGGAGAGAGGGGTCAGACGCGGGCGCATTTGACTTTTAGGTAGGGCACGGTTCTTTGCCGTCTTCTAGCAGACAACAAAGAGCCCAGCTAACGGACATTAGTTTGTGCACTTTCTTTGCCGTCAGCTAGCGGACGGCAAAGAAAGTGGTCGTTAGGTGGCTATCACTAGTGGGCCACCCTCCCTCTTTGCCGTCAGCGAGCAGACGACAATGCACCTATGTCGTCAGCTAGCGGACGGCAAAGTACCGGCTGACGGCAAACAATATCTCTGCCGTCAGCTTAGTCTTTGCCATCAGTTTCATTTAACCTGATGGCAAAGACCTTCTTTGCCATTAGCTAGCTGACGGCAAAGATCCTGATTCCAGTAGTGATATCGATGAATATTATTTGAGTCTTCTCTGATCTCTTATATGCATGATTATTTATTGCCTCATATTTCTTCTCTGAAACTTTGGTTTGGTTTGGCCAACTAGATTGATTTTTCTTGCAATGGGAAGAGGTGCTTTATGATGGATTCGATCTTCGGTGTCCTCACCCAGTGACAGAAGGGGTAGCGTGGCATGTATGTATCATTGCTATTAAGTATAAAAAGATGGGTTTATTCCTACGTGAATAGATCTTGTCTACAACATGTCATCGTTCTTATTACATTACCCCATTTCTCCATGAACTTAATACACTAGATGCATGCTGGATAGCGGTCGATGTGTGGAGTAATAGTAGTAGATGCATGCAGGAGTCGGTCTACCAATCTTGGACGTGATGCCGATATTCATGATCATTGCCTTGCATATCATCAAAATTATTTGTTCTTCTATCAATTGCCCAACAGTAATTTATTTGCCCATCGTGTGCTATTTTCTCAAGAGAAGACACTAGTGAAATTTACGGCCCCTCGCTCTATCTTTTATATTATTGTTTTCATATCTATTATTCCAAAAACCCAAAAATATCTTGCTGCACTTTTTCTTAACTTATTTTATGTCATGTTTTATTCAGATGTATTTGTCCAATCTCATACAATTTAATCTATCTTTTTATCGAGGAGGTATTGACAATCCCTCTTACGCGCCGGGTTTAGAGGTGGGCATAAAAACCGAGAACCAAAGACCGGAGCCGAAATAACCGAGATCAAAGCCGAAATAACCGTGGACCGAAACTTCGGTTGCTCGCTTGGTTAGCTAATGTTAGAAACCGAAATACCTTTAGTGAATTCGGTCATTCGAGTTTGTTGACTGAATCCTCCGAACTAACCGAAATAATGCACTGTGTTAAGCACTCCCAGCCAACTAATCCCAATAGGCCATCCAACGACACACGCACACAGCTTTCCCTAAAATACAGCATAGGCAGCTCCCGAACCTTCTCTTGGACTCGCTTGAGAGGCTTCACACATGCACATCACCCAGGGCCGCCGCCTTCGTTTCCCCACCGCATCCTTAGCGGCTGCTCCACTGCTGGCTGTGTGCTTCCGTCTAGGTCATGCGCGCTGGCGGCAGGCGGCGCCCCTGCCCCCGCGCACCAATGGCCGACAACGTCCATCGCCCTCACGCAGTCGTGTGCTGGTGGCCATTGGTCCTTCATGGTCGGCTGCCTGATTTCAACGATGCATCAATTCATTTTACTATTTCCCCAGATCCATGTTTTGATTTATTCCTGCTCGGCCCTTTGTGTTTGGTTGCCTAAAATTAACTGTCGATTTATTCCTCCCAACCAGTTCGGATCTCTACGGGCATAATCGAACACCGCACCAAATTTTCAGTCAACCAAAGTCTCGGTTATTGATTTCTATGATGACCGATCGGTTAGGAAAATCAGGAAACCAAATTTTAAACTAAAAAGAGGCACCGAACAGATCGGTTCGGTCTAACTGAATGCCCAGGCCTAGTCGGGTTGCAAGTATTTGTTCTTTGTGTGTAGGTACCGTTTACATAATGTTGCTTGGTTCTCCTACTTGATTGATACCTTGGTTTCATAACCGAGGGAAATACTTACTGTAGTTGTGCTGCATCATCCCTTCCTCTTTGGGGAAATACCAAAGGAGTCTCAAGCCGCGTCAAAGGAATTTTTGGTGCCATTGTGGGGGAGACATCATCAACATCTATCAGGTTCCTAATCAACATCTATCAGGTTCTCTTTTGATCTTTTGTTTTCGTGTTGTCTTGCTTGCCTACTTTGTCGTTATGGCTAGTTCCTCCTCTATTGCGTGTACCCCTGAGAATGAGGTTCTTAACTTTAAACAAAGGGGAGGGGAGAATCTAAAAGATGCTTGGTATAGGATTTGCAATGCTCATAATAGATCTATTCATAAGCAATCTACCATTGTTCTTCTTCGCAGTTTTTATGTGGGCATTATCACTTGGTATAGATTTGTCCTTGATACGATTACCGGTAGAAATTTCTTGATGTGTCCATCTTTGGATGCTTTTAATGGTACGAGAGATCTAGTGGGTGCACCACCTATCATTATTAATGAAACAATCCTAACTCTTGAGCATGTTATGCAAAGATTAGATGCTATTGAAAAGAAGATGATCACTGAAGAAAAAAAATGAAATTTTGGATAAAAGGATGCATGTTCTTGCTAATAAAATTGGGTCAAAAGTGGGAGATGCTCCCAAATTACAAGTGAAAAGGAAACCGTAGTTAACGAAAGAGTAGAAGAAAGTCCCCCTCAGATTGATAAGTTGGAAGAAATTTTTAGTAACTTAAGCTCGGCCTTTTTTCTATTAAAACTATTGAAAAAACTCTCATAAAAATCTTTAAGTCTACACAAGTCACCAAGAACAAGGGTGCCACTTCTAATAGCAACAAGGAAGATCTTAAAATGATTAGTATTCACCCCAATTTTGTTGAAGTGGTAAAAGTCCCTACTTGCAAGAATGAATTCTTCAATCTTATTCCTAGAAGTATTGTTATTGAAAATTGAAGGAAATATGCCCTAGAGGCAATAATAAAGTTGTTATTTATATTTCCTTATATCATGATAAATGTTTATTCTTCATGCTAGAATTGTATTAATCGGAAACTTAGTACATGTGTGAATACATAAACAAACAGAGTGTCACTAGTATGCCTCTACTTAACTAGCTTGTTGAATCAAAGATGGTTATGTTTCCTAGACATAGACATGAGTTGTCATTTGATTAACGGGATCACATCATTAGAGAATGATGTGATTGACTTGACCCATTCCATTAGCTTAGCACTTGATCGTTTAGTATATTGCTTTTGCTTTCTTCATGACTTATACATGTTCCTATGACTTTGAGATTACGCAACTCCCGAATACCGGAGGAACACTTTGTGTGCTATCAAACTTCACAACGTGACTGGGTGATTATAAAGGTGCTCTACAGGTGTCTCCGATGGTACTTGTTGAGCTGGCATAGATCAAGATTAGGATTTGTCACTCCGATTGTCGGAGAGGTATCTCTGGGCCATCTCGGTAATGCACATCACTATAAGCCTTGCAAGCAATGTGACTAATGAGTTAGTTGCAGGATGATGCATTACAGAAAAAGTAAAGAGACTTGCCGGTAACGAGATTGAACTAGGTATTGAGATACCGATGATCGAATCTCGGGCAAGTAACATACCGATGACAAAGGGAACAACGTATGTTGTTATGTGGTTTGACCGATAAAGATCTTCGTAGAATATGTGGGAGCCAATATGAACATCCAGGTTCCGCTATTGGTTATTGACCGGACACGTGTCTCGATCATGTCTACATAGTTCTCGAACCCGTAGGGTCCGCACGCTTAACATTCGGTGATGATCGTTATTATGAGTTTATATGTTTTGATGTACCGCAAGATAGTTCAGAGTCCCGGATGTGATCACGGACATGACGAGGAGTCTCTAAATGGTCGAGAAATATAGATTGATATATTGGATGACTATATTCGGACACCGGATGAGTTCCGGGGGTCACCGGATAATTATCGGAGTGCCGGGGGGTTATCGAAAACCCCGGGGGGACTATTGGGCCTACATGGGCCATAGGGAAGAGGGGAGGCAGCCCACAAGGGGCAGCCACGCCCCCTCCCTACAGGGAGTCCGAATTGGACTAGGGAGGGGGAGGCGCCCCCCTTTCCTTCTCATCTTCCTCTCCTTCCTTCCCCCTTCCTCCTCCTAGTTGGACTAGGAAAGGGGGAGTCCTACTCCTACTAGGAGGAGGACTCCTCCCCTCCTTGGCGCGCCCAAAGGCCGGACGGCCTCCCACCTTGCTTCTTTATATACGGGGGCAGGGGGCACCCTAGAACACACAACATACATTGTTCTTAGCCGTGTGTGGTGCCCCCCTCCACCATAATCCACCTCGGTCATAACCTTGTAGTGCTTAGGCGAAGCCCTGTGCCGGTAGCTTCATCATCACCGTCATCACGCCGTCGTGCTGACAAAGCTCTTTCCTGACACTCTACTAGATCGTGAGTTCGTGGGACGTCACCAAGCCAAACATGTGCACATCACGGAGGTGTTGTACTTTTGGTGCTAGGATCGGTCGATCGTGAAGACGTACGACTACATCAACCGCGTTGTCTTAACACTTCCGCTTACTGTCTACGAGGGTATGTAGACAACACTCTCCCCTCTCGTTGCTATGCATCACCATGATCTTGTATGTGCGTAGGAATTTTTTTGAAATTACTATGTTCCCCAACAAAAATATGCAGTCTAAATCCTTTAAATTCAGTTCAACAACATCAGCTTGGCTCCAGGGATAATCAGAATAGAGGGAGTTGCATAAATCTTTAAAAGAAATAATTGTACCAAAATCCAGAATCCAGACAAATGATGCACTTTTGTACCTCACAGGATGCTAGTTTCCATCGTAACCGCGAGCCGAAAAACAAGCACTGGATCAATTCTACAGTTAGGCAGGCAATAATTCAGTCAAGCAGGTAACAATTCACTCGCCCATTGGTCAAATACTCGACATATTATCGATTTAGATCACACATTTCAAGGGGTTCGAGGCTTACCCAGCTGGAATCCATGAGTCCTCTGCTGCTCCTAGTTCGATCCAATCCTCCCCATGGTCGATGGGATGGAGGCTGGTGTCCCTCGACATTGCCCAAGCCTATGCAGTTCAATCTGCTGCCACAAGTCCACCCTCCAGATCCCCTCGAGCCAGTACAAGCCTGGGGCACGAAACGCAGCGAATCAGTGCACCATGGGCGAGGGTTCCTGTCGATTGCAGGCTAGATTGGGGCGACGGTGGTGGCCTCGGTAGGTACGGGTTGGGGGTACGGTGCAATCTTTCCTCGGTCGCCCCGTCGGCTATCGATGGGTGCTCTGGCAGCGGCGGGTGCTCTGGCAATGGTGGCGGCGGTTCTATGGGGAACGGCTGGTGTACGGGCTGTTTGAAATGTGGTAAGAGAGAGAGGTTGCACCACACATGCAGTACGCTGCCTCCGCCCCACCTGTAAGGATATAAGGTGGCCCCACTAGTCAGGAGGAGACACACAGAAAAACTAGTCAGGAGGTAAAGGTCAAATGGTTTACCAGACGGCAGTGCAACGTTTGGGCTTATGTGAGCTGGTGGTGGAGCAGGGAGGGCAAAAGTGAGAAAAGTTAGATGCCTTGGGCAAAACTGAGCACAACTAAGCAACCAAGGGCATCGAAATAGAAAACCCATATTTTTTATATATAAATCAAATTTGGACTAGAAATATTATAGCATGTTTGATGCAATTTATGAGTATTGTGATTTTACTTCTCCAAAAGATTGTAACTTTTAGGTATACTCCCTCCATCGTTGGTTGTCAGTCACATCTTTTAAATCCCAACAATCAAGAAGAACCTAACTGGGTGATATAGCCAACATATTAATGCTACATGCATAAAAACCCCTCTCATTTATGCATCGGTTGGTTTCACGTTGGAAAGCAATACATGATGCAAATTAATGGGCTCATAACTGATTTTTTTCTGTTCCTGAAGCAAGAAGTCCAATAAATAGGAAATTGAAATCTGAAAAGAAGTACTACTAGAATGGAAGCAACAAAACAATCAAAGCACTGGACATGTCCTACCCACCAGCCTCCTTCATCTCATGCCCGACTAGTTTGGACCATCAGATCCTAGGTAGAAAAGATTTAGACCGTCGGCTTGAAAAAATAAAGGCAAGAACCTCCCAACAATTTACCAACGTGTCTGGACAATCAGATCCAAGCTAAACAATCTAGATCCTTTTTATATAAAAATCAAATTTGGTCTTCAAACTTCATAGCATGGTTGATGCAATTTATCAGTATTGTGGTATTACTTCACAAAAGATTCTAATACTAGATATACTCCTTCATCGTGGGTTTGGTTGTCACATGTTCAAAATCCCACCAATCTAGAAGGACCTAATTGGGTGATATACTCAACATATGGATGGTACATGCATAACCACCCCTCTCTTTCTTGCATAGGATGGTTTTGAAGGAAATATGCCCTAGAGGCAATAATAAAGTTGTTATTTTATATTTCCTTATATCATGATAAATGTTTACTATTGATGCTAGAATTGTATTAACCGGAAACATGATACATGTGTGGATACATAGACAAAACAAAGTGTCCCTAGTAAGCCTCTACTAGACTAGCTCGTTAATCAAAAATGGTTAAGTTTCCTAACCATAGACATGTGTTGTCATTTGATGAACGGGTTCACATCATTAGGAGAATGATGTGATGGACAAGACCCATCCGTTAGCTCAGCATAATGATCATTAAGTTTTATTGCTATTGCTTTCTTCATGACTTATACATATTCCTTTGACTATGAGATTATGCAACTCCCGGATACCGGAGGAATACCTTGTATGCTATCAAACTCACAACATAACTGGGTGATTATAAAGATGATCTACAGGTATCTCCGAAGGTATTTGTTGGGTTGGCATAGATCGAGATTAGGATTTATCACTGCGAGTATCGGAGAGGTATCTCTGGGCCCTCTCGGTAATGCACATCATAATAAGCCTTGCAAGCAAAGTAACTAATGAGTTAGTTACAGGATGATACATTACAAAACGAGTAAAGAGACTTTCCGGTAATGATATTCAACTAGGTATGAAGATATCGACGATCGAATCTCGGGCAAGTAACAAACCGATGACAAAGGGAATAACGCATGTTGTCATAACGGTTCGACCAATAAAGATCTTCATAGAACATGTGGGAGCCAATATGAGCATCTAGGTTCCGCTATTGGTTATTGACCGGAGAGGTGTATCAGTCATGTCTACATAGTTCTCGAACCCATAGGGTTCGCACGCTTAACGTTAGATGACGATTTGTATTATATGAGTTATGTGATTTGGTGACCGGATGTTGTTCGGAGTCCCGGATGAGATCACGGGCATGACGAGGAGTCTCGAAATGGTCGAGAGGTAAAGATTCATATATAGGATGATAGTATTCAGACACCGTAAGTGTTCTGGGGTTACCGGGTACGTATCGGGCACCAGAAGGGGTTCCGGGCTACCCCCGGCAAACTATATGGGCCTTATGGGCCAAGAGAGGAAACACACCAGCCACAAAGGGGTTGGTACGCCCCCCCCCCCATATGGGCTGGCCAAATTGGAGAAGGGAAGGGGAAGGAGGAAAGGAAAAAGGGAATAGGATTCCCACTTCCCCCTCTTCCCTTTCTACTCCGAATAGGAATAGGAAAGGGGGGAGGCCGAATTGGGAGGTGCCCAAGTAGGATTCCTCCTACTTGGGGTGCCCCCTTGGTAGCCTCTCCTCCCATCCAACCTATATATATATATGAGGGGGGGCACCACTAGAACAAACAACAAACATTGTTAGTCGTGTGCAGCGCCCCCTCCACAGTTTATGCCTTCGGTCATATTCGCATAGTGCTTAGGTGAAGCCCTGCGCGGATCACTTCACCATCACCGTCACCATGCCGTCATGCTGATGGAACTCTCCCTCGACACTTTGTTGGATCAAGAGTTCGAGGGACGTAATCGAGCTGAACGTGTGCAGAACTCGAAGGTGTCGTACGTTCGGTGCTTGATCTGTCAGAACGAGAAGAAGTTCGACTACATCAACTATGTTGTCAAACGCTTTCGGTCTACGAGGGTACATGGACACACTCTCCCCCTCTCGTTGCTATGCATCTCCTAGATAGATCTTGCGTGAGCGTGGGAAAATTTTGAAATTGCATGCCACATTCCCCAACAGTGGCAACCGAGCCAGGTCTATGTGTAGATGATATGCACGAGTAGAACACAAAGAGTTGTGGGCGGTGATTGTCATACTCTTACCACCAATGTCTTATTTTGATTCAGCGGTATTGTTGGATGAATCGTCCCGGACCAACCTTACATGACCATGTTCATGAGACTGGTTCCACCGACAGACATGCAACTAGTTTTCCATAAAGGTGGCTGGCGGGTGTCTGTTTCTACAACTTTAGTTGAATAGAATTTGACAGCGGCCGGTCCTTGTTGAAGGTTAAAACAGCAAACTTGATAAATCACCATTGTGGTTTTGATGCGTAGGTAAGAATGGTTCTTACTAGAAGCCCGTAGCAGCCACGCAAAACTTGCAACAACAAAGTAGAGGACGTCTAACTTGTTTTTGCAGGGCATGTTGTGATGTGATATGGTCAAGACATGATGTGATATACATTAATGTATGAGATGATCATGTTTTGTAAAAGTTATCGGCAACTGGCAGGAGCCTTATGGTTGTCGCTTTATTGTATGAAATGCAAACGCCATGTAATTGCTTTACTTTATCACTATGCGTTAGCGATAGTTGTAGAAGCAATAGTTGGCGAGACGGAGATCAATGTGTCGAGCCGGTGACGATGGAGATCATGATGGTGCTTTGGAGATGGAGATTAAAGGCACAAGATGATGATGGCCATATCATGTCACATATTTTGATTGCATGCGATGTTTGTCTTTTATGCATCTTATTTTGCTTAGTACAGCGGTAGCATTATAAGATGATCCCTTAACTAAATTTCAAGGTAGAAGTGTTCTCCCTGAGTATGCATCGTTGCTACAGTTCTTTGTTTCGAGACACCACGTGATGATCGCGTGTGATAGACTCTACGTTCACATACAACGGGTGCAAGACAGTTTTGCACATGCGGAATACTCGGGTTAAACTTGACGAGCCTGGCATGTACAAACATGGCATCGGAACATTGGAGACCGAAAGGTCGAACGTGAATCATATAGTACATATGATCAACATAGAGATGTTCACCATTGATGACTACTCCATCTCACGTGATGATCGGACATGGTTTAGTTGATTTGGATCACGTATCACTTAGATGACTTGAGGGATGTCTATCTAAGTGGGAGTTCTTAAGTAATTTGATTAATTGAACTTAATTTATCATGAACTTAGTCTTGATAGTATTTGCGTATCTATGTTGTAGATCAATAGCTCGCGTATAGCTCTCCTGTATTTTTTATATGTTCCTAGAGAAAACTAAGTTGAAAGATGATAGTAGCAATGATGTGGACTGGGTCCGTGATCTGAGGATTATCCTCATTGCTGCACAGAAGAATTATGTCCTTGATGCAACACTAGATGACGAACCTGTTGCAGGAGCAGATGCATACGTTATGAACGTTTTGCAAGCTCGGTATGATGACTACTTGATAGTTTAGTGCACCATGCTTTATGGCTTAGAACTGAGATTCAAAAATGTTTTGAAATGCCATGGAGCATATGAGATGTTCCAAGAGTTGAAATTGGTATTTCAGACTCATGCCCGTGTCGAGAGGTATGAGACCTTTGACAAGTACTTTGCCTACAAGATGGACGAGAATAGCTCGGCCAGTGAGAATGTACTCAGAATGTTTGGGTACTACAATCGCTTGAATCAAGTGGGAGTTAATCTTCCAGATAATATAATGATTGACAGAATTCTCTAGCCACTATCACGAAGCTACTTTAACATTGTGATGAACTATAATTTGCAAGGGATGACGAAAATGATTCCCGAGCTCTTCATGATGCTGAAATCGGCGAAGGTAGAAATCAAGAAAGAGCATCAAGTGTTGATGATTAACAAGACCACTAGTTTCAAGAAAAAGGGCAAGGGAAAGAAAGGGAACTTCAAGAAGAATGGCAAGCAAGTTGCCACTCCCATGAAGAAGCCCAAAGCTAGACCCAAGCCTGAAACTGAGTGCTTCTACTGCAAAGGAAATGCTCACTCGAAGTGGAACTGCCCTAGATACTTGGCGGATAAGAAGGATGGCAAAGTGAACAAAGGTATATTTGATATACATGTTATTGATGTGTACTTTACTAGTGTTCATAGTAACCTCTGGGTATTTGATACCGGTTCATTTGCTCGGATTAGTAACTCAAAACAGGAGTTTCAAAATGAACAGAGACTAGTTAAGGGCAAGGTGATGATGTGTGTTGGAAGTGATTCCAAGGTTGATAAGATCACCATCACACACTCCCTCTACCTTCGGGATTACTGTTGAACCTAAATAAATGTTATTTGGTGTTTGCGTTGAGCATAAATATGATTTGATCATGTGTATTGCAATACGGTTATTCATTTAAGTTAGAGAATAATTATTATTCTATTTACATGAATAAAACCTTCTATGGTCATACACCCAATGTGAATGGTTTATTGAATCTCGATCGTAATGATACACATATTCATAATATTGATGCCAAACGATGCAAAGTTGATAATGATAGTGCAACATATTTGTGGCACTGCCTTTTTAGGTCATATTGGTGTAAAGCGCATGAAGAAACTCCATGCAGATGGAATTTTAGAATCAATTGATTATGAATCATTTGATGCTTGCAAACCATGCCTCATGGGCAAGATGACTAAGACTCCGTTCTCTGGAACAATGGAGCGAGCCACTGACTTATTGGAAATAATACATACCGATGTACGCGGTCCGATGAGTGTTGAGGCTCGCGGCGGGTATCGTTATTTTCTAACCTTCATAGATGATTTAAGCAGATATGGGTATATCTACTTAATGAAAGACAAGTGTAAAACATTTGAAAAGTTTAAAGAATTTCAGAGTGAAGTGGAGAATCATCGTAACAAGAAAATAAAGTTTCTACGATCTGATCACGGAGGCGAATATTTGAGTTACGAGTTTGGCCTTCATTTAAAACAATACGGAATAGTTTCACAACTCACGCCACCTGGAACACCACAGTGTAATGGTGTGTCCGAACGCCGTAACTGTACTTTATTAGATATGGTGCAATCTATGATGTCTCCTACCGATTTACCACTATCGTTTTGGGGTTATGCATTAGAGACAGTTGCATTCACGTTAAATAGGGCACCATCTAAATCTGTTGAGATGACACCGTATGAACTATGGTTTGGTAAGAAACCTAAGTTGTCGTTTCTTAAAGTTTGGGGTTGCGATGCTTATGTGAAAAAGCTTCAGCCTGATAAGCTCGAACCCAGATCGGAGAAGTGCGTCTTCATAGGATACCCAAAAGAAACTGTTGGGTACACCTTCTATCACAGATCCAAAGGCAAGGTCTTCGTTGCAATGGATCCTTTCTAGAGAAGGAGTTTCTCTCGAAAGAAGTGAGTGGGAGGAAAGTAGAACTTGATGAGGTAATTGTACCTTCTCTCGAATTGGAAAGTAGCTCATCACAGAAAACCGTTCCCGTGATGCCTACACTAACAAGAGATGAAGCTAATGATAATGATCATGAAACTTCAGATCAAGTTACTACCGAACCTCATAGGTCAACCAAAGCACGTTCCACACCGGAGTGGTATGGTAATCCTGTTCTGGAAGTCATGTTACTAGACCATGATGAACCTACGAACTATGAGGAAGCGATGATGAGCCCAGATTCCACAAAATGGCTTGAGGCCATGAAATCTGAGATAGGATCCATGTACGAGAACAAAGTATGGACTTTGGTTGAATTGCCCAATGATCGGCAAGCCATAGAGAATAAATGGATCTTCAAGAGGAAGGCGGACGCTGATAGTAGTGTTACTATGTACAAATCTAGACTTGTCAAAAAAAATTGACAAGTTCAAGGTGTTGACTACGATGAGATTTTCTCACTCGTAGCAATGCTTAAGTCTATCCGGATCATGTTAGCAATTGCCACATTTCATGAAATCTGGCAAATGGATGTCAAAACTGCATTCCTTAATGGATTTCTTAAAGAATAGTTGTATATGATGCAACCAGAAGGTTTTGTCGATCCTAAAGGTGCTAACAAAGTGTGCAAACTCCAGTGATCCATCTATGGACTGGTGCAAGCATCTCAGAGTTGGAATATACGCTTTGATAAGGTGATCAAAGCATATGGTTTTATACAAACTTGTGGTGAAGCATGTATTTACAAGAAAGTGAGTGGGAGCACTACATCTTTCTGATAAGTATATGTGAATGACATATTGTTGATCGGAAATGATGTAGAATTTTCTGGAAAGCATAAAGGAGTGTTTGAAAGGAGTTTTTCAAAGAAAGACCTCGGTGAAGCTGCTTAGATATTGGGCATCAAGATCTATAGAGATAGATCAAGATGCTTGATAAGACTTTCGATGAGTACATACCTTGATAAGATTTTGAAGGAGTTCAAAATAGATCAGTCAAATAAGGAGTTCTTGCATGAGTTGTAAGGTATGAAGTTGAGTAAGACTCAAAACCCGACCACGACAGAAGATAGAGAGGGAATGAAAGTCATTCCCTATGCCTCAACTATAGGTTCTATAAAGTATGCCACGCTGTATACCAGACCTATTGTGTACCTTGCCATGAGTTTGGCAAAGGTGTACAATAGTGATCCAGGAGTAGATCACTGGACAGCGGTCAAAATTATCCTTAGAAGACTAAGGAGATATTTCTCGGTTATGGAGGTGATAAAGAGTTCGTCGTAAAGAGTTACGTCGATGCAAGCTTTGACACCGATCTAGATGACTCTGAGTCTCAATCTAGATACATATTGAAAGTGGGAGCAATTAGCTAGAGTAGCTCTGTGCAGAGCATTATACACATAGAAATTTGCAAAATACATACGGATCTGAATGTGGCAGACCCGTTGACTAAACTTCTCTCACAAGAAAAACATGATCACACCTTAGTACTCTTTGGGTGTTAATCACATAGCGATGTGAACTAGATTATTTACTCTAGTAAACCCTTTGGGTGTTGATCACGTGGCGATGTGAACTATGGGTGTTAATCACATAAAGATGTGAACTATTAGTGTTAGATCACATGGCGATGTCAACTAGATTATTGACTCTAGTGCAAGTGGGAGACTGAAGGAAATATGCCCTAGAGACAATAATAAAGTTGTTATTTTATATTTCCTTATATCATGAAAAATGTTTATTATTCATGCTAGAATTGTATTAACCGGAAACTTGATACATGTGCATAGACAAAACATAGTGTCCCTAGTAAGCCTCTACTAGACTAGCTCGTTAATCAAAGATTGTTAAGTTTCCTAACCATAAACATGTGTTGTCATTTGATGAACGGGATCACATCATTAGGAGAATGATGTGATGGACAAGACCCATCTGTTAGCTTAGCATAATGATTGTTAAGTTTTATTGTTATTGCTTTCTTCATGACTTATACATATTCCTTTGACTATGAGATTATGCAACTCCCGGATACCGAAGAAATACCGTGTGTGTTATCAAACGTCACAACGTAACTCGGTGATTATAAAGATGCTCTATAGGTATCTCTGAAGGTATTTGTTGGGTTGGCATAGATCGAGATTAGGATTTGTCACTCCGAGTATCGGAGAGGTATCTTTGGGCCCTCACGGTAATGCACATCATAATAAGCCTTGCGAGCAATGTAACTAATGAGTTAGTTACGGGATGATGCATGACGGAACGAGTAAACAGACTTGGCGGTAACGAGATTGAACTAGGTATGAAGATACCGACGGTCGAATCTCGGGCAAGTAGCATACCGATGACAAAGGGAATAACGTATGTTGTCATAACGGTTCGACCGATAAAGATCTTCGTAGAATATGTGGGAGCCAACATGAGCATCCAAGTTCCGCTATTGGTTATTGACTCGAGAGGTGTCTAGGTCATGTCTACATAGTTCTCGAACCCGTAGGGTCCGCACGCTTAACGTTTGATGATGATTTGTATTATATGAGTTATGTGATTTGGTGACCGAATGTTGTTCAGAGTCCCGGATGAGATCACGGACATGACGAGGAGCCTCGAAATGGTCGAGAGGTAAAGATTCATATATAGGACGATAGTATTCGGACACCGGAAGTGTTCTGGGGTTATCGGGTACGTATCGGGTCACCGAAAGGGGTTTCGGGCTACCCCCGGCAAACTATATGGGCCTTATGGACCAAGTGGGGAAACACACCAGCCACAAAGGGGCTTGTGCGCCCCCCCCCCCATATGGGATGGCTAAATTGGAGAATGAAAGGGGAAGGAGGAAAGGAAAAAAGGAATAGGATTCCCCCTTCCCCCTCTTCCCTCCCTACTTCGAATAGGAATAGGAAAGGGGGGAGGCCGAATTGGGAGGTGCCCAAGTAGGATTCCTCCTAATTGGGGCGCCCCCTTGGCTGCCTCTCCTCCCCTTCAACCTATATCTATGAGGGGGCACCGCTAGAACGAACAACAAACATTGCTAGCCGTGTGCGGCGCCCCCCCCCTCCACAGTTTACGCCTCCGGTCATATTCACGTAGTGCTTAGGTGAAGCCCTGCGCGGATCACTTCACCATCACCGTCACCATGCCGTCGTGCTAACGAACTCTCCCTCAACACTTTGCTGGATCAAGAGTTCGAGGGACGTCATCGAGCTGAACGTGTGCAGAACTCGGAGGTGCCGCACTGTCGGTGTACAAAAGTAGGGGCTCTTCTTTTGACCCCTTTACTTGTGCACGGGCAGTCAGAGCCGCGCCCGCGGCCACACTTAGCAGGGCAGAGGAGGGAAGTCGGAGCACGAGACAGCCAAGGCAATGCCAAGACCAGAGACACAAAGGGAAAGAGGGCGAGGTGGACTCCCCGGCAAGACCCTTACCGGGACGGCCTCCCCAGCCCCGGCAAGAGCCTTGCCGGGGCAACTTGCCTGACGCCAACGGAGCGTGCCTCCCTTGAGCCCAAGGGTTCCAACACCATCAACCACATTGGGACCAAGGCTCGGGAGGCACCTCCGTGGTGGCATGCAGATCTTTGTCAAGATCATAAACACACGAGATCAGATGAGACCAGAAGACGACGTCCCTCGGCGGGATCCTAGCCGAGGAAATCCACAAGACCCCCGGCAAGATCCTTGCCGGGGACGACCACGATGCCACGGAAAGACCCTTGCTGGGGCCCCAGCAAGATCCTTGCCGAGGACATCAATAAGGCCGCAGTCGGGCCCACGTCTGCCAAGACTCCACCACCGTCCCCATGCAGCTGCTAGCTCAACCAGCTAGGCAGGCGCCTGCGTGGCGACATGCGGCCTCTATGCCGACTCAGCAAGCACCTATGTGGTGGCATGCAAATCTTCCTGCAGACTCGCCGCCGCGCCAGCACAGCAACCAGCCAACGTGGCACACCAACGCCTCATCATCTCAGACGCGCGTCGGAACCAGGCAAGGCAGCGACACCTGGATGAGCTTCCTTGCCGTCCCCGATAAAACAAGAGGGGCACGTCGGCAGCGCATTAAATGCGTTTGTCCAACGGTGCCAGAGGATAGACTCATCCAGTGTACACCTTTCCACCTCTTGCGTGCCACTGTGGCAACCCCTTTTGTCTATAAAAGGAGGCCCGAGGCGTCTAGGAGAAGGATTCAGATCTTTTGGGCAAGTTACACCCCGTAGCTAGCTCAAAAACACAAGAACACTTAAATACATCCACCAAAGCAGGACTAGGGTATTATGCATCTCCATGGCCCGAACCTGGGTAAACGATCTGTGCGCTTCCTGTCATACCCGCTCTTTGCACAACCCCGCGCCCACCAACCATAGAAGGGATCCCAGTGATTCCATAGGTGTCGATTTCCCCGACATCTTTGGCGCGCCAGGTAGGGGGCGCAGTTGTGAAAATCCGGTCTCGCAGTTAGCCTAGCAGTTCTTCATCGCCATGGCTCCCAAGAAGAAGGCGATCACGGCGATCGGTTCATCCGGAGCCGGACGGCCCATACCAGTGCGGGTGAGCGGTGGGGCGGTCGCGGACGGAAGCCGAAGCACGGCCCGCGAACACCCACATCGCTCTGGCAATCAGAGCCTGGCGAGCGGCGTCGTGCATGCGCAAGACAATGGGTCGCACGCCGCCAAATCAAAAGACGGAGCCGAGCCCCACGCAGGCGGCGCGGGGCCCTCCAAGGGCGGTGCCGGGCCACCTACGGGTGGTGCGGCGACCTCCAAGTCGCCTACGCCGACGCCCGCGATGCGCTCTTCCCAGGGTGTGAGCAACGAGCAGCACCACCACGCTGGGGACCCCGGGCGCCGCCGTGGGAAGAGTCCCGTGCATCACTCGCGGGACGGAGGAGGCCAACATGCCTGTCTAAGCGCTGGCAAAAATGGCGTGCAGCCATAGGGCCGTGATGGAGCTCCTTCTAACATGGTTAGGAGTCGGAGCGCGTCACGGTCCACGTAGCTTTCGCCGCCGCCCACGCTGGCAGAAGCTTTGGCGCGTGTGCAGTTGCTCCTCGACTTCCCTCCTGTTGTGGAAAGGCTCGACGAGTGGAGAGCCACCATCCGGAGCCTCGTCGGCGTCGCCAACAAAGACGAGCCATGGCCGGCAGGGCCCTCAGGCCGGCGCTCCGTCGAACCACCGCACGCCAGCGGTGGAGGGGCCGGGGGTGCTGCGGCCACGGTGCACTCTCCACTTCCACGCGAGCCACCGCGGGTGTCGACCCGTCGTGATGACGCTTGTGATAACATTTCCATAGCGTTGTCCGACCCACGGACCCACCGCGACCAGCGCCAAGTTCTTCGAGAGCAAGCCCATAAAGACGCTCAAACCACCATCGAGTGCCGGCGTGATACACGCCACCAGTCAGATAGGCGGGCGGGGCCCGCTATGGACCACCAAGCACCGGGAGGCTCCGGCAGCCTACCTTACGAGGTGGGTTGCCCAGCTTTTACCCGTGAGCTGCGGCCATTCCAGTGGCTGTCACACCGCACGTTCAAGCCCAACGCCGGCGAGGAGTACAATGGCAAGACCCACCCGTCGGAGTTCCTTAGCATCCACACCATCGCGATGCAAGCCGCTGGAGCTCGCGATGACAAGGTGCTTGCCAATTACTTCCCGTTGGCCCTGAAACCCAATGTCATGTCCTGGTTGATGCACTTGCCGACGGATTCCATTTCTTCTTGGTCGGATCTGTGTCATGAGTTCATTGGTGCCTTCACTAGAGGCCACCAAGCTCATGGCCAGGCGAGCGATTTGCACATCATTCCCTAGAAGGATGGTGAGAACCTGCGCAAGTGCATACAGAGGATCACCCAAGTGCAATACAACATCCCAGATGTTCATCCCGCCGTCGTGATCAGCGCATTCCATCAGAATGTGTGCAACTGCAAGATGCGCCAAGATTTGGCGATGAACAAGGTCAAGGAAGTACCCCGGCGAGGACGTCGGCGCGCAAACCGACTCTACGAACGAAGACACCGACGCCCCGATGAAGAAGGGTCGGCGCCGCAACAGGAAACGCAAGGGCAAGGCCGTGCTTGCCGTCTAGGGATCCGACGACACCGGCACTGCTAAGAAGGCCAAGGCAGATGACCCCAGCAAGGAGATTGCAGGGTGCGCCGCTTGCCGGGCCTTGGCGGCTGCCGACAAGCCAGGAGGCTCCGACAAGCAATATTGCAAGATCCACCGCACCAAGGGCCACGACCTCCAGAACTGCCGACAAGTCGAGCTGCTTGCTGAAAGGCAAAAAGCCGAGTATGAGAGGCATGACAAGGAGAAGGGTCATGATGATGCCGAAGGATCCGGCAAGAAGCGTGGCGGTCAAGGAGGCCACCGTGGCAAGGATAACCAGCAAGAGAGGCCCGCTCGGGGCCGCGACAAAAAGAAGGAAGACGATGATCATGACAAGGACGACAAGTTCGGCGAGCATGAGTTCTCGAAAGTTACGGAGGCCATATGCATCAATGGTGGCGCCTCGCTGCATACCTCTCACCGCCAGCTCAAGCAGTGGGCGCGTGAGATCATAGCAGCGGAGCCATCGTTCGACGCTCATAAGCCACTGAAGTGGTCCAGCACGCCTATCATCTTTGACACCGAGGACCACCTTGATCGCACAACTGCGGTCGGGTGTTTGCCATTGTTGGTTTCACCAACGATGCTGAAAGGATCGAGAAGAGGTGTCTAGAGGGGGGGTGATTAGACACTAAGTGCCAAAAGTTGCAGTTTTTAATATTCTTAAGTTTAAGTGGAGTTTAAGCACAAGTTTAACAAACACAATACATATCAAGCAAGCATGCAATGAGTATATGAGCAGCGGAAAGTAAAGCATGCAACTTGCAAGAATGTAAAGAGAAGGGTTTGGAGTATTCAAACGCAATTGGAGTCACGGATGTTTTTGTCGTGGTTCCGATAGGTGGTGCTATCATACATCCACGTTGATGGAGACTTCAACCCACGGAGGGTAACGGTTGCGCGAGTCCACGGAGGGCTCCACCCACGAAGGGTCCACGAAGAAGCAACCTTGTCTATTCCATCATGGCCATCGCCCACGAAGGACTTGCCTCACTAGCGGTAGATCTTCATGAAGTAGGCGATCTCCTTGCCCTTACAAACTCCTTGGTTCAACTCCACAATCTTGTTGGAGGCTCCCAAGTGACACCTAGCAAATCTAGGAGACACCACTCTCCAAGAAGTAACAAATGGTGTGTTGATGATGAACTCCTTGCTCTTGTGCTTCAAATGATAGTCTCCCCAACACTCAACTCTCTCTCACAGGATTTGGATTTGGTGGAAAGAAGATTTGAGTGGAAAGCAACTTGGGGAAGGCTAGAGATCAAGATTCATATGGTTGGAATGGAATATCTTGACCTCAACACAAGTGTAGGTGGTTCTCTCTCAGAAAATGTGTATTGGAAGTGTAGATATGTTCTGATGGCTCTCTCCATGAAAGAAGAGTGGGTGGAGGGGTATATATAGCCTCCACACAAAATCTAACCATTACACACAATTTGCCAAACTCGGTGGGACCGAATGGTTAAACTCGGTCGGACCGATTCAGCAAACCTAGTGACCGTTAGGATTTTCGGTGGGACTGAGATGCAACTCGGTAGGACCGATATGGTTAGGGTTAGGGCATTAACGTAATCTCGGTGTGACCGATTTTGGTAATAAGCTAACCAGAGAGTTGGCCAGGCAAACTCGGTGAGACCGATTACACAAACTCGGAGGGACCTATTTTGGTAATAGGCTAACTAGAAAGTTTGCATTTTAATCTCGGTAGTACCGATTGCTCAAACTCGGTGAGACCGATTTTGGTAATGGACATACACAAAGAGATTACAATCCCATCTCGGTGAGACCGAGGTCCCTATCGGTGAAATCGATTTGCTAGGGTTTGTGGCAGTGGCTATGCCATCTGAAACTCGGTGGCGCCGGATAGAAAGAATCGGTGGGGCCGAGTTTGACTTTTGGTTTAGGTCATATGTGGATGTGGGAAGGTAGTTGAGGGTTTTGGAGCATATCACTAAGCACTTTGAGCAAGCAAGCCATTAAGCAACACCTCATCCCCTCTTGATAGTATTGGCTTTTCCTATAGACTCAATGTGATCTTGGATCACTAAAATAGAAAATTTAGAGTCTTGATCTTGAAGCTTGAGCCAATCCTTTGTCCTTTGCATCTTGAAGGGGTTCCACATCCTCTAGTCCATGCCACTCCATTGTTGAACTTATCTGAAACATACTAGGTAAAAGTGTTAGTCCAACAAGAGATATGTTGACATTAATTACCAAAACCACCCAGGGAGCACTTGTGCTTTCAGATACGCAACCTCAAGGTGACAAAGATGCTAGTTGACGGCGGGGCTGGTATGAACTTGATCTCGCCCGTTGTGATCAAGAGGCTGCAAATTCCTGATGGAGACCTCGAGGAGACGAGCATGTTTCAAGGGGTCAATCCAGGAAAGAGTCAGCCGAATGGTAAGGTCACGCTACCTATGACGTTTGGAGGCGAGTTGAACTACAGGACGGAGAGGATTGTCTTTGATGTAGCCGAGATCCCCTTGCTCTACAATGGGATCCTCGGCCGCTCGACACTAGCCAAGTTCATGGCGGCATCACATTACCCCTACAACACGCTGAAGATGCCTGGGCCGATGACCATCATCACCATCCCCTCTGACAAGAAGGACGCACTGATCTGCGCTGACCAACTCTACCGGGAAGCAGTTGCAGCGACTGCCGCCAAGGCCCTTGCTCCTGCTGCTGAAGCCCCGGGAGGGAAGAAGGCCGGCAAGACCTCTCGCACCCACTCTGGCAAGCTTACCTCTTCGGAGTGTTGTGCTCCCGTCGAGGACGTGCCAGAGAGCTCCACTGGCAAGAGCAAGAAATCCAGAGCTGCATCACCAGAGACCAAGAAGGCGTCCGTTAAGGAGGATGGCACGGGAGGGGCTTTCACCATAAGCTCCACCCTCGACAGCAAATAGGAAAGAGCGCTCGTCACTTTCCTACGGGCGAATGTCGATGTGTTTGCATGGCAAGCATCCGACATCCCCGGCATTCCCAGGGAAGTGATTGAGCACCATCTTGCTGCCTGTCCCCATGCACAACCCGTGAAGCAGAAGGTCAGGAAGCATGCTTTGGAACGGCACGTAGTTCACAAGCCACACCTTCATGCAGTACATCCAAGACCTCCGCAGCAAGGTCTGTTTTGCTTCCATGGCGCACCCATGGAGCAACGGCCAGGCGGAGAGGGCAAATGCTAAAGTACTGCAAGGCCTGAGGACCAAGACTTTTGACAGGCTGCACCAGAACGGAAGGCGCTGGATTGATGAGTTGCCGGCGGTTCTTTGGTCAATCAAAGCGACGCCAAATCAAGCCACCGGCCAGACACCCTTTGCCCTGGTATACGGGGCAAAAGCAGTTCTCCCCATGGAACTCACATATGGGTCACCTCGAGTGCTCGCTTATGACGAGCTTGAGCAAGAGCAATTGCGGCAAGATGACGCAACGCTCCTCGAGGAAGATCGTCTTCGGGCGGCTGTGAGAGCAGCGCGCTACTAGCAAGCCTTGCGCCGCTACCATAGCCGCAAGGTTCATGCACGAAGTTTTGAGGAAGGCGACCTTGTTCTTCGGCGCGTTCAATCGGCCAAGAATTCCAACAAGTTGACGCCAAAGTGGGAAGGCCCTTATCGGGTAATACGAGTCACCAGGCCCGGCGCACTCCGCCTGGAGACCGAAGATGCTATTCCAGTGAGCAACTCATGGAACATTGAACATCTTCACAAGTTTTACCCATAAGGCGCGGTTGCCGGGCCCCCCGGCAAACCACCTTTTGTACAAGCCTTGCCGGCAAGGCATGTAACCCTCTATACAAAGCCAGGCGCAGAGCCTGAGCATAAATAAATGAAGCGCTGGCACCTTGAGTTTTAGCATGCATGCTAGGTTAAGTCCCTCCCTCGGTTAGGGTTGATAGTGCTTAGCGGCGACTAACCCCTAGCATAGAGGTCGAGTGTGTGTTTCTCTGTTCCTTTCCGTCCTCTTTGGTTCGCAGGGTACATGGACGTTTCTGCTAAGCTATTTGGAAGAAAGAGAACGAGCCGGCGCTCCGGCCTCGGCAAGCCAAGGTTGCCGGGGGCTGCAGATACAAGAATCCAACCACGGAAAGCCAAGGCTGCCGGGGGCTGCAGATTCAGATAAGTCCTTTATCCTCTATTGTGCATTTCTGTATGAAGTTGGGACATATGAAACCTCGTTTTGCTCCTAGACCACCGTGCTCCCCTTTTTTCCTGTACCCAAGTCCCTGGGTCGAAACCGGGTCATAGTCGCAGTGGCAAGGGAATAAACGAAGGGCCTAACTCTACTTTGCCCCTGCCTCCGCCAAGAGCGTGAGAATGGTCGACTGAAAGGGGACGGCAAGGCCTATTGCCGGGCAACAATGTTTATCTTAAAAATAACAAGGATTCATTCCTTGGCATGGGCCTCGCTCACGCACAAAGAACCCGGCAAACACCCTTTTTCATTAAAAACATCTCATACAGGTACAATTCATACGGAATAAAAAACATAAGCAAGGGGATTACAAGTCTTAAAATTAACAAGTGCCCGCGGGCTTACAAACTAAAAAGAGATAAGATGCCTATAATCCTTTTCTTGTCCCTCTCTTCAGAAGGTGGAACAAGATAGCAGGAGGGCAAAAAGAGCGCCTAGGAGAGGTGCGAGGAGCAGAAGGCACCAAGAGAACATCTCGGTGCCGGGAGGGGAGCTGGAAGATGAGGCAGCGGGCCGACAATACGCGACGAAGGCATCGGTGCCCGCGTACTCCGACTTGACGGCCGCCACCCGCCTTCTTCGCCTTCTCCGCCCCTCCTATGCTAGCCGCCCAAGGAGGTGATGGGGAACACATTGATGGAGAGCTTGATGAGGAAGGCCCTCGGGCGGCGCGATCAGTCGGAGTCGAGGTTGGCGCCTTCCCGCTCGACGCCATCATCGTTGTTTTCGCTGTCCTCCTTGGCACTCTCGCTCAAGGAGGAGTCTTCATGATCGGAGGAGCTCTCCACGTAGCACTTCAGGCGAGTTCCAAGGTCCCCAAAGACCTTGACGAAGAGCAGGTCGTTCTCCACTAATTTGAAATAGAGAACGAGCCCCGCCGTCAGGCTGTGGACACGAGCAAAAGTCTTCCATCCACGGCGAAGGTACATGACGTGAGGAGCGGGGAAGTCGACGTCGACCCGCGTACCGCCGTTCCCGCAGCCCTTCATGTGCAGCCTCAGGGTCTGGGGTGGATCGAGCTCCATCTCCCGGGCAAATGGAGCAGCAAGATGAAGGCGATGACGCGGTGGCTGACGCAGCCTGATGAAGAACTCACGAGGCTGGTCCCCAGCGTGGCCCTCCATTGGGAGAGGCATCACCGACGGAGGCAAGGCCGATGCGCCGCCCCGTCGCCCTCTTCCTCGAGCGCCATGGCGGCCTCGACCTCGCCCCCTCCCCTTCCTCTCTTGGCCGGCTCCGCCGCTCCGAGCTCTTGGGGAGGAGGGACACGCTATCGAGCAGAGACCCTCGCCGCCATCGTCGAAGGGCCGACGCCTCCTCTCGCCATGGCAAATGGAAGAAAGAAGCCGAAGTGAATGGAGGCGGATGATGAAAGGATGTGGGATGCCATCCCCCTCCCCCTTCTTATAAAGGGGCGGGGTCGGGGCTCGGCCGCCCCACTCGACCAATCCGGCCATCGGGGGCGCAGGGAATCGAGACCGACCCGCTGCCCCAATCAGCGACGACCCGGTTTCCGCCTCCACCGCCTACCACCTGCATGGGGGACATGTGGCGAGCAAGCGGAATCGAGGGGATGGGTGAGGCGACCGTTCCCCACCCCATGATCGTGGGGCGCAGACGCCTTGAAGACCATGACCCGAGTCCACTCAATAAATGAGTCGCGCCTCTGCGTCTCCCTCTTTTTGTGGGGAAGGCGCGAGCCGCCTCTTTACCACGATGTGATGCATGCGTGCGGAAACCACCCCACGCATGACCCCCACGTCACGCATGACCCTCCATGTTGCGCGTTCAACACGGGTCATGGGGAAGCGCAGCGGACGAAAAAGTTACTACGGTAAAAGAAATCCACCCCACCTGCCCGCGCACCGTTCTGGGCCTAGCCCAACAACGCGTCGCGCTTATGTGTGCCCAGGCCCGGGGGCTCCTGTCAGTGTACAAAAGTAGGGGCTCTCCTTTTGCCCCCTTTACTTGTGCACGGGCAGTCAGAGCCTCTCCCGCGGCTACACTTAGCAGGGCAGAGGAGGGAAGCCGGAGCATAAGACATCCAAGGCAACACCAAGACCAGAGACACAAAGGGCAAGAGGGTGAGGTGGACTCCCCCGGCAAGACCCTTGCCGGGACGGCCTCCGCGGCCCCGCCAAGAGCCTTGCCGGGGCAACTTTCCTGACGCCAACGGAGCGTGCCTCCCTTGAGCCCAAGGGTTCCAACTCCATCAACCACATTGGGACCAAGGCTCGGGAGGCACCTCCGTGGTGGCATGTAGATCTTTGTCAAGATCATAAACACACGAGATCAGATGAGGACCAGAAGACGACGACCCTCAGCGGGATCCTAGCCGAGGAAATCCACAAGACCCCCGGCAAGATCCTTGCCGGGGACGACCACGACGCCACGGCAAGACCCTTGCCGGGGCCCCGGCAAGATCCTTGCCAAGGACATCAACAAGGCCGTAGCCGGGCCCACGTCTGCCAAGACTCCACCACCATCCCCATGCAGCTGCTAGCTCAACCAGCTGGGCAGGCGCCTGCGTGGCGACGTGCGACCTCTATGCCAACTCAGCAAGCACCTACGTCGTGGCATGCAAATCTTCCTGAAGACTCCGCCTCCGCGCCAGCACAGCAGCTGGCCAACGTGGCACAACAATGCCTCGTTAGCTCGGACGCGCATCAGAACCAGGCGAGGCGGCGACAGCTGGGACGAGCTTCCTTGCCGTCCCCGATAAAGCAAGAGGGGCACGTCAGCAGCGCATTAAATGTGTTTGTCCAACGGTGCCAGAGGATAGACTCATCCACTGTACACCTTTCCACCTCATGTGTGCCACTGTGGCAACCCCTTTTGTTTATAAAAGGAGGCCCGAGGCATCCAGGAGAAGGATTCGGATCTTTTGGGCAAGTTACACCCCGTAGCTAGCTCAAGAACACAAGAACACTCAAATACATCCACCAAAGCAGGACTAGGGTATTACGCATCTCCACGCCCCGAACCTGGGTAAACGATATGTGTGCTTCCTATCAGACCCGCACTTTGCACAACCCCGCGCCCACCAACCGTAGAAGGGATCCCAGTGATTCCATAGGTGTCGATTTCCCCCGACACGTACTTTCGCTGCTTGATCGGTCGGAACGAGAAGAAGTTCGAGTACATCAACCACGTTGTCAAACGCTTCCGCTTTCGGTCTACGAGGGTACGAGGACACACTCTCCCCCTCTCGTTGCTATGCATCTCCTAGATAGATCTTGCGTGAGGTAGAATTTTTTTGAAATTGCATGCTACGTTCCCCAATAGGTTTCACGTCGAAAACAAAAAAATGATGCAATTAATGGGCTAATAACTGATTTTTGCCTATTCCCAAAGCAAGAAGTCCTATGAATAGGAAATTCAAATCTGAAAAGAAGTACTACTAAATGGAAGCAACGAAATAATACAAAGAAATAGACATGTCCTACCCACTAGCTTCCTGCTTCTCATGCCCAACGTCTTTGGACCATCAGATCCTAACTAGAAGAGATCTAGACCACTGGCTCGGGAAAATAAAGGGAAGAATCTCCCAACAATTTATCAATCTATCTCGACCATCGGATCCTAGCTAAGCGATCTAGATCCTTTTTATATATAGGTCACTTTTGGTCTTGAAATTTCATTTCATGGTTGATGCAATTTATCGTATTGTGGTATTACTTCTCAAAAGATTGTAACCTTTAGACATAGTCCCTCCATCGTGGGTTTTTAGTCACATGTTTAAAACCCCAACAATCAAGAAGGACCTAAATGGGTGATATAGTCAACATATTAATGCTACATGCATAACCACCCCTCTCCTTCATGCATAGGTTGGTTTCATGTTGTAAACCAATACATGATGCACTTTAATGGGCTCATAACTGATTTTTGCCTATTCGCAAAGCAAGAAGTCCTACGAATTGGAAATTCAAATCTGAAGTAGAACGTAAGCAACAAAAAATAAACAGAGCATTGGACATGTCCTACCCACCAGCCTCATGCTTCTCATGCCCAACGTGTTTGGACCATCAGATCCTAGTTAGAAGAGATCTAGACCGTCAGCTTGGGAACATAAACATGAAAACCTCCCAACAATTTATCAATGTGTTTGGACCATCAGATCTGAGATAAGCAATCTAGATCCTTTTTATGTATAAATCAAATTTGGTCTTGAAATTTCATAGCATGGTTGATCGACTTTATCAATCCGAGCTAACTGATCTAGATCCTTTTTATATATAAATCAAATTTGGTATTGAAATATTATAGCATGGTTGATGCAATTTATCAGTATTGTGATTTTACTTCTCAAAAAGACTGTAAAATTTAGATATGCTCCTTCCCTCATGGGTTGTCAGTCACATACTTATGGTCCCAACAATAAAGGAGGACTTAATTGGGTGATATAGTCAACATATTAATGCTACATGCATAACCAACCCTCACCTTCAGGCTGGTCATAGTGGGGAGTAACTTATACTAGTGTCATGCATATGACACGAGTCTAAATTACTATCTTCATAGTGCAAAGTAACATAGTATCAGTGTCATAGATGGCTTCATTTATTAGCTTGTAGACTCATCCTTTCTCAGGAAGCGCTATGTTACAGTAACATATTATGTTACTCCAAACACCTCTCTCTTTATTAACTACATGCCACATAAGCAAAAAATTCTTGAAGTGCGCTATGCTACTACCTAAGTTACTCCCACTATGACTAGCCTCATGCATATGTTGGTTTCACATTGAAAACCAAAACATGATGCAAATTAATGGGCTCATAACTGATTTTTGCTTATTCCCAAAGCGAAAAGTCCTACGAATAAGAAATTCAAATCTAAAAAGAAGAACTACTAGAACGGAAGCAACAAAATAATACAAAGCACTGGACATTTCCTACCCACCAGCTTCTCATGTCCAACATGTTTGGGCCATCAGATCCTAGCTACAAGGGATCTAGACCATCGGCTTGGGAAAATAAACACAAAAACCTCCCAACAATTTATCAATGTGTTTGGACCATCAGATCCAAGCTAAGCGATCTAGATCCTTTTTATATATAAATCAAATTTGGTCTTGAATTTTTGTAGCATGGTTGACGCATTTTATTAGTATTGTGGTATTGCTTTTCAAAAAGATT
>NC_041382.1:585763130-585763590 GCF_002162155.2 Triticum dicoccoides | reverse complement strand
AGGTCGGTTTCACGTTGGAAACCAAAACATGATGCAAATTTGTTGGCTCATAACTGATTTTTGCCTATTCCCAAAGCAAGAAGTCCAACCAATATGAATTTTTGGAAAAATAGAACGGAGCCAAAGGAAGAGAATGCAGTGGACATGCTTGCAGCCTTCTACTGCTACTCATGCCCAACGTATTTGAATCAACAGATCCGTGCGAGAAGCGTGTCCCCCCGCCCCCAAAAAAACGGGAACTATGCTCTTCTTTCTAAACCATATTATTTCTTCCCACGGCGAATGTGGAGTTTAGCTGGCCTCCTCACTCATCACTCTACTGTCCCCGAAAGCCATTTTCTTCTTCTTTGTATTCGGGTACAAGTCAATAAAGCAAGTCGAAACAATCTTTGTCCGCGCCACTGTGCATTCGATTCGTGACCAGATACATTTCAGTTTCTTTTTTTGATTTGGATACATT
>NC_041382.1:585719884-585763120 GCF_002162155.2 Triticum dicoccoides | reverse complement strand
CACGTTGGAAACCAAAACATGATGCAAATTTGTTGGCTCATAACTGATTTTTGCCTATTCCCAAAGCAAGAAGTCCAACCAATATGAATTTTTTGGAAAAATAGAACGGAGCCAAAGGAAGAGAATGCAGTGGACATGCTTGCAGCCTTCTACTGCTACTCATGCCCAACGTATTTGAATCAACAGATCCGTGCGAGAAGCGTGTCCCCCCGCCCCCAAAAAAACGGGAACTATGCTCTTCTTTCTAAACCATATTATTTCTTCCCACGGCGAATGTGGAGTTTAGCTGGCCTCCTCACTCATCACTCTGCTGTCCCCGAAAGCCATTTTTTTCTTCTTTGTATTCGGGGTACAAGTCATTAAAGCAAGTCGAAACAATCTTTGTCCGTGCCACTGTGCATTCGATTCGTGACCAGATACATTTCAGTTTCTTGTTTTTTTTGATTTGGATACATTTCAGATTTCATTAGCTTTTTATTTTTTCGAGACATCAGATTTCATTAGCCGAACAAGGAAACTTTTTGGCAGCAGCAATCGCGCACCCGAAGCCCAGTGCAGTGGCCCACCACCCACCCACAGACGACCGTTGGGGGGCGCCGGTCCGGTCCGGTCCACTTTAAAAGGCAGCCCCGTGCGCATCCACCAAATCGATCGATCCATTTCGAAAACGCGACCCGACTTCCCAATTTCCCCCCTTTCCCGTCCCCATTCCAGCCCAGCCGCCGTCTCGCTGCCCGTTGCTCCCCTTTCTTCCCCCGAGAGCTAACTCCCCGCCCGCCGCAACCACAGCCGGAGAGAGAGAGAGAGAGAGCGCGAAGAAGGCGCGCCGCCGCGAGGACGACCGAGGCCGAGGAGAGATGGCGTCGAGGATGGCGTCCAAGGACATCATCACGCTCAAGGGCTCCGCCGCCATCGTCAGCGAGTTCTTCGGTACGCGCGCGCCGCCACCCGATCACCCTCCTCCCTCCTCCTCTCTCCAGTGTCTGATCGCGTGATTCGGTGGCAGGTTACGCGGCCAACAGGTGCGCGACGTCGTCTCTATCCCCGACGCCGGTTTATTTGAGATGGAGCGGGTAAGAGCAAAATTTCGGCAATGGGGATTGATTCGTGGTGTTTGGTGTGGCTGCAGCATCCTGTACAACCGCGGGGTGTACCCGGAGGAGAGCTTCGGCAAGGTGAAGAAGTACGGCCTCCCCATGCTGCTCACGCAGGACGAGGCCGTCAAGACCTTCCTCACCAACCTCACCTCCCAGCTCTCAGGTTCGTCGTCCTCATCTGAGATCTCTTGTTCCGCCTTGTTTTGCTCATCGAGGAAGGAGCATCCATTATTTTGCTCCTCACCTGTATGTTGCTGCGGACTGCAGAGTGGCTGGAGGGTGGGAAGCTGCAGAGGATTGTGCTGGTCATCATGAGCAAGGCCACCGGCGAGGTGCTCGAGCGCTGGAACTTCAACATCATCACTGACGGCGAGGTCGTCGAGAAAGGGTATGCACGCCGCTCTGATTCCCCCTGCCTTCCTGTCTCTTCGATCATCCGATTCAGTCCTAAATTCCTAATCGAACTGAAGAAACAGCGGTTGATATGACGCTTCTGATGGCTTGTCAGGGCGGTGAAGGAGAAGAGCGACAAGGAGATCATGAGGGAGATCCAGGCCATCATGCGGCAGGTCAACTCCTGCATCTCCTTCCTCCCCTGCCTCGACGAGCCATGTAAGGAAGGATAAGCATTAAGCAAAGCCATGCCGCCATTGCTCCACACCCTGTTGGTTGTACCTTGCGCTCTCAGTTGGGGCACTCTCTCCCTCTTTTAACTGTCGCGTCGATCATTTTGGGCAGGCATATTCGACGTGCTGGCCTACACCGACTCGGACACCACCGTGCCCTTCACCTGGATGGAGAGCGACGCCAAGCTCATCGACAACCCGCAGATGGTGAAGCTGCACTCGTTCGACACCAAGGTAACAACAACAATTCACTCATCCTCCGTCCATCGGTGGTTGCACTGCTCCATGAAACCTAATGCTAATGGTGTGTTTCTGTGACGGCAGATCCACAAGGTGGACACGCTGGTGTCGTACAAGGTGGACGACTTGGACGAGCAGTGACCTGTGGATGTGACCCAGAGCGTCCAGACATCCCCTGTAGGCGTGAAGCTCTCTCTGTGTGAATCGTTCATTCACGTCTGGCCGTCGTTATCGTACTGTTACCCCCCTGCCTCCCTGCGTCTACCAAAACCTGTACTGTTATTTCTCAAGAAAAAGTACTGTTATGTTATACCTGAATTGGATGTATCGCCTGCCGTTTTCCACGCACAGGCTCTAAGGCGAAGTTTGCCAAACAAACCCTATGTGTCAGTTTTGTCAAATAACTACTCCCTCCCTTGTCGCGGATATGAATGTATCTAGATATATTTTAGTTCTAGATACATCCATTTCTGCGACAAGTAATTTGGAACGGAGGGAGTAACTCCTGTAAACAAAAGCGGCCTTCACGCTTTTCAGTGTCACAAGTAACTCCTGTATTGGATCTAAACCGGAAAACTAACAAAAGCTCCTGTAACAACAGCACCGAGCAAATTGAAACTCGGGAAACCTTACAGGGGGCTAACAAAAGCTCCTGTAACAACAGCACCGAGCCATTCCTATAGTCTTAAAATATGGCTCCCGAATACAGGAATACATTTACAGTCAGGGATGCCTAAGATTGGCTTCGAACTATGTTCAGCTGTATGGACGGGCCACTTCTATGGTGGACATTAATTTAGGGGTATGTTTTCCCATTTATTTTTTATTATCATAGAGCCCAAAAACTTGCCCATTCGGCCAAAACATGGGCAATGGGCAATGGGCAATGGGCAAGCAAACCCTCTCCACCTTGGGCAGGGCGAAATTGGGCTCAAAACCAACATACCCCAGATATAGATGCCCTTTGTCGGACAAATGACGCAGGATCAATCTACAAGCGAGCGCATCCCCTGGTAAATCACGCCAGGGCGAAGATCGTCCAGAGTATCAGCAACTCTGTAGCCACTATACTCCCTGAGGAGTGTCCAACCACGCCGTGATAGAAAATCTCTGAAGTCGTCTTCAGTGTAGAATGTCTTATCTTCTGTCCGGACTGTCATGCGGTCTGCATCTTCAAATGTGCAGAGTTTGATTGTTATCCCTGAAAATGAACATCCGGGGATGAGATTGTAACCACTTCCTCCGTTCACAAATATAAGGTGTTCTAACTTTTTTGTGAATCAGATGTATATAGACACGTTTTAGTTTGTTTGTTCACTCATTTCAGTCCATATGTAGTCCATATTAAAATATCCAAAACATCTTATATTTGTGAACGGAGGGAGTAGAATTCTTGTAATGGAGTTAAAAAGAACTTCAATAGTGATTAAACCAACAATTGCTTTGCTTCATACATATTGAAACAATTTCAATAACAATGTGAATACACAACACAGGTTGCCGAATAGGTTCATCTCAGTGGGGTCATCATGATCATTACTGGAAGCATCAAAATGAATGCCCATGAGCCATGCATAGAAGATTTACCGATTACTGACCAGTGACCAAGATGATGCAAGATAGATGCAAAATTCATCAAGTCGGGAAGGAAAAATGAACAATAATATATCAATGATCCATAGAACTATACTATGTCCTTTTTGGTTCTTAAGATAAGAAAAGTAAAGAATCTTATTTCTTGGAGAAGAATACATTTCACAATTACCATTATCAAGATGAAGAGTATATACTCCGACTGGCATGTCCCTGTCCAAGGAACGAACAACCTCGTCCTCATCTTCAAGCCAAAAAGCTCGCCTTGTTCTTAATCCAAAGGCCGATTTGATGGCCTCTTTAATTGCCTCGGCAGTACCATCAATCCCTATTCTTTTAGTATAGTCACCCCACTTGACTAGGATGACCCTCCCACCATAAGTACCTTGATTATCTCCACCTGTATGAGGTTTATGCAGGTTTCCCAATCAATGCAACAGATTAAGAAAAGGAACATAAATAATTGAGTTGACCTGAGAATGTTATTATTCAGTGCTAATTTGTGTTGCTAGAGGTGAGTGTTTGTTCCATCCAAGCAAAGTTCTAGCACCTTAAAACATAGTCATAAAATTTATGTGTTACCTATCAAGTAGAAATACACTAAAACAGTAGCAGCAAGCCATCGAGTAATAGGACTATCAACAGATGTTTCCACATTCTAAAAATTGCACCTATGAAGAGTTCGTTACGTTTATAGGTTCTTAAAATCTTTTTTGTCTTCAGGTTTCTTAAAGGAGCAGGATATTCACATAACCAGAACAAATACTAATCCAGTTAAACACCAAATTCAGTTCATCAACTGAACAGTTGGACAGCAGCATTCCCAATCGTTCCAGTTTCATGCTGTTGAAAATCCGTAAGACCTTATAATGTATTCAACTTTCATTGTGTATGAACCAGTACCGTTAGTTGAGGTGTCTCTCCAGTTCCATGGATTCACACCATTGGTTGCAACTGCATCAGCTGTCGTTAAGGCAAGTGGATGACTCGCTGTAAAACAGAAACAGGCAAAAAAATAAATTCACCACTGATCATACCCTTGTCTTCACAAACCATAACTGCAGTAGCCAAATATTGATGACAGAAGTTGGATTATCAAAATACATGAACTGAATAATAAAACGATAAGGTGCAATTCAAGTTTGAGTTAGTACCAAACTGGTCAAAACGTCATCTTTACATGATGGCGCATCTGACTTTTTTTCCTTGATTAGTGAGCTATTCGGTTTAGATGTCAGGTTTTTTCACGAGTGAAGTGCAACAGAGGTCCTACAAGTATACCGAGGGTGTCAAGCAGTGGTGTAGCCAACGGGTGTGCCATGGACACCCAGAATTTTGAGGTATTTTTTTACCATATAGGAATTTGTCCAAGTTAACCCTTTTAAACAGCCCCCAAGCATAATAGGCAATAGTCCAATCAATTATGTTCTAGTGTGCACACCCACAATTTTATTTCTGGCTACGCCACTGGTGTCAAGTTAGTCCTAATAGTGCGGAAGTGCGTATTTGTGTCCTGTGCAATAAGTGAGTCACAAAAGGTCCTACCTGGGCCAAAACAGTGTTGGCCTGCATCATGGTGGGTCGAGCACACTGCCACATAGGCTGAGGGTCACTTGGCAGCAAAACTCTCACCAGGCAGTTACAAAACCTTTTCCAGCTACAAAAATGTTGAATTTTCTAATCATAAATCCTTTTCTCCATCCTCCTATTTATTACCTCTCTTCTTCTCCTACCAACTGCTCCTCTCTCTCTCTCTCTCTCCACTTTTCCAACACCCCACCTCTTTCTCCTCTATCCCATTGTTGGGAGACCCTTCTCCTGTTTATCAGCAGGGACGCGGGCAAGATGGGTACTTCTTCATTCGCCGGAGCTGACCTCTGCTGCTCGCCTCCGAATCACCCCTGAACATCACACGATTTGCCCTTCAGCTGGCCTAATTAGCAGTGGTCAACCCACCACACTTGGAGGTCAGAACTGATTCAGCCACGATAGGACCTGCAATGCCTCACTTATTGCATTACTGGGACTAAATATGCACTTCCATACATTAGGACTAACTCGACACTCTCTGCCAGTATACTTGTAGGATTTCTAATGCACTTTACTCTTTTTTTGTTAATTTACAATGATATAACTGTGCTTTTCAATCAAAGATAATTTCTTTCCCTGCATTCTCCTTTTGAGAGTTTTTAATCTCCATGTTTCAGTCTAAACAGTGTTAAAATTATGTATCTTACCATCTGGCAATTTTTTTTATAAAACCTCACCAGTTTTCTTTCTAGAATGAAGTTAACAACTAGTCAGTAATGAGAAAAAAAAAGCTCTACAAGGCTAAGAAAAAAAGGCCTCACCAAGAAACTCAGTATTGTTGGCACATTTTTGGTGTGTTCACCCATTAAATGAAAATAACAACTGGTCCACAAACGACTTTAGCTCAAGCTTGGTATGTTAACCTCTAGGCAGGCACAACGTTCTGACAGAATATTGAGCCAAGTAAGTGGAAGATCATAGGTATAAACACGAAAGATGCTGACAAAAGGAGATACAGAAAGAAATAGGTAGCAATTAGTGCAGGGGAAGAATATATTAGTACCTTCAACAGGGCCAAATGGAATGTTGGCATCTTCAAAACCTAGATTGATAGCAGTGAACATGAATCCATAAGCTAACAGAAATCCAATCGATCATAAATCAAATATAAACACAAGTCCCAATGTTCAGTTACTAAACCCAGCAGTCATTATTGAGTAAGCAGACCCACCAGACACATATAAATCCAAAACCATATCAGATAGTGCTATCTAGTATGCACCCACCGACACACAACCCCGAGCTGGAGACCCATACAAATTGCAATGAACTAACTTCATGCTACTACACAATGTTGTGCCAGTAGTCAGCCAATGAACTGGACAGAAAACAACACTGTAATATCCGAATTTCTGCCGTTAGGTGCTTCTAACAGCTTAAGTTGCTATTAATTGGCGGTGCACAGGCAATAATTAATTGATGCGTACCTAAATTTACACTGATTGTATACCTAATCCGTTGATCTATGGTCAAAACTCGAGGTTGTAAGTTGTCATACTACTGTGACGAAGAGTTGAAATGCCTCTATCCATTTCAGCACAAAAAGCAAGGCTGTCTTAGTCAGAAGGATAAGGGGGAGCATCATACCTTTATCCGCGAATTGCAGGTAAGACTCGATCTTGGAGGTGGGCGTGGGGCTCTTCGCGGCGCCACCTCCACCACCACTCCCCGCGGGCGAGGCGGCCGCCTTCCCGCGGCGCTTGAGCAGGTCGTCGATCTCCTTGTAGTAGGCCATCTTGGCAGAGCCGTTCCCGCCGGCGCCGGCGCTGCTGCGGGCGTGGCTGCGCGCCTTCTTGAACTCCTTGAGGAGGTTGCGCCACTTGTCGGTGCACATGGTCGGGGAGCGGTCGAAGCCCTGCTCCCGCATCTTGGCGGAGATGGCCTCCCAGAGGTGCTTGTTGGACTTGGAGGTGTTGAAGTGGTTGTCCATCTCGCGCCGCAGCGCGATGAGGCTGAGCGTCTCGTCCTGGACCCAGGTCTCGGCGCGCTTCTTCGGGGCCGAGGCCCGCGAGGAGGAGTCGTGGTCGTGGGCGCCGCCGTCCTCGCCGCTGCTCTCCGGGAGCAGCAGCGGCGGGGTAGGCGGCTGCGGCCCGGAGAGGAGCATCGTCGCGGCGGAGGAGCGGCGCGAGGTGGTGGGGTGGAGCGAGACTGTGTTGCGTGCGTGAGGCGAGAGGGGAGCGGTGGTGGGAGTGGAGGCTCACTGGAGAGCGCAGCCGGGGCCCCTCTCCCGACGAGGGACGGTCGGGTCTCCGGGGAGGAGGACAAACTTATCAGAGGACGGCCCTGCTGAGCCCGGCCCGGCCCGGCCATGACCCGTATGGCCAGCGTAGCGGGCTAGTCGAGCCCAGTAAATTTCAGGTAGCACATCCAAGTCGAATCCTCCTCAAGGCCTAAACCCACAACCTCCCTCGCCTACTCTTTTTCTTTTGTAATCCTCAAAAAAGAAAAAACTCTATTTCTTTTGTCTAAAAAAACTACTCTCTTTCTTGAAAGAAGTTCATAGTTCACCCTAAAATGTGGGCTCACGGACACATAACCCCCCTGAAGTGACCCTAAAATCTACAAAACCGGCAAATCATACCCTTGAGGGCTTCTTTGGATCACAGGATTTGCAAAACAAAGGAATAGGAAAAATGGAGGATTTGATTGCCATGACATAGCCAATCCTGTTGATTTTTTCCAGAGGTCAGACCTCATGTGTAAATTCCTTTGGAATCAGCACCTTGGAGACCCAATCCTGAGGAATTTTAATGGCCCAATCCTTTGATCCAAATGCGTTTCATAGGAAACAATCCTGAGGATTGATATCCCATGAAAATCCTCCAATCCAAAGAAGGCCTGAACGGTTTTGGGGCTGACGTCACATTTTAGGTGGTTTTGACTGATAATTACGATGTTGACCATTTTTCTTTTACCCTTCGGCTGTGAGGATGTTGAACCCAACAAAAATAAGGGATGACCCGATCAATTTAGGCAGTCTTCATTAGATTAGGATTGAACTCCAACCGTTGTGAGGAGTAGCTGGCATGGCATCAGCGACTTCATCCTCCGCAGGGGCAGCGGCTCCGGTCTTTTGTTGGCATGCAGCCTGATGTTGAATCTTAATTTGTACGCATGGTAGAAATTTTAGGACGAAAGAACGAAGGCACTAGCTGAAAATAGTCGGAGCAGATTGAATCGAACTATCAAAGCTGACGAACAGTTGGTGGAACGATCGACAATTGGGCCTCTTGCTCACCACAGAGGAGCCTATGCCACCACGGACAAGCTTCGGCAGCAGCCAGCTGACTCCATGGTGGGTTGGTGGCCAAGTTTGACGCGAAGCACAACGATGGCGGTGGAGCGGCCGCCCGCCAGAGTGACGGGCTGGCGCCATCGTGGTCTTGAACCAGCATGTGGGGAGCGTCTCCGTGGTCCAAGAATAAAATCAAGCCGTCTATCTTCGTAGTGTCGCACGGCTCCAATGCGGCAGATGTTACCGCCGGCGTTGACATCATCGACTCCATTCCACGGGCCACATCTCCCACGCAAGCAACACGGCGACTACGTCTCGGCGCTTTTCAGAAGTGTTGCCCTTTGGTGCTGGGCGCCATCCATAGTGGACGAAGCTCGGGTCGATGGGCTTGCCGGAGAGCCGCCAGCAGCGCTGGGAACACCGGGGGGGCTCAGGAAAGGCGGCAGAGGCGTCGGGCATCCTTAGAGCTAGGGAATCATGCACAACGGTGGCAGGCCAAAAATGAGGAAGACAACGTCCATGCTGTAATTCGGGAGGTGAACCGTGCTACTTCTTGAACTTGCGTTGGTTTTTCCCTTGAAGAAGAAAGGGTGATGCAGCAAAGTAGAGATAAGTATTCCCTTAGTTAGAGAACCAAGGTATCAATCCAGTAGGAGACAACGCACAAATCACCAATACCTGCACAAACAATCAAACAACTTGCACCCAACGCGATAAAGGGGTTGTCAATCCCTTTACGGTCACTTGTAAAGGTGAGATCTGATAGAGATAGATAAAAGTAAACAAAAGATAAAGTAAATAGTTTTGGGCTTTTTTGGTTTATATATCAGAAAGTAAAAGATTGCAAAATAGTAGTTCGGAAATTTATATGATGGAAAATAGACCTGGGGGCCATAGGTTTCACTAGAGGCTTCTCTCAAGATAGCAAATAATACGATGGGTGAACAAATTACTATCGAGCAATTGATAGAAAAGCGCAAAGTTATGATGATATGTAAGGCAATGATTATGAAATGTAGGCATCACGTCTGTGTCAAGTAGACCGACTCCTGCCTGCATCTACTACTATTACTCCACACATCGACCGACTCCTGCCTGCATCTAGAGTATTAAGTTCATGAAGAACAGAGTAACGCATTAAGTAAGATGACATGATGTAGAGGAATTAACTCAAGCAATATGATGTAGACCCCATCCTTTTATCCTCGATGGCAACAATACATCCACTGGGCATCAAAGTTCATCACCAGTGCAAATATAGGGAACAAAGCAGCATATTACATACACTAGCCGTCAAAATTGGCCACCAGTGCAAATAAACACGGCAGCAAAACAAGAGCATAACTGAAACAACTTCAGAAGAGCTCAAGAAACATGGTATCCACCATGCTGGCAATAAGCTTAGCAAGCTTATTAGCTTTGTCGTGTTTGGCGCTAAAATTTCCAACGCTTGCTATTGCACCAGAAAGTATGCACCTGAATGCTCCAGGGACTTCCGCAGTCCTCCCGCTTCTTGTCGCAGCACAACTGATCGATGTCTTTCAGCTTGTAGTTGAGACTCAACAAACCAAACTGATTCGGACAGTGAGTTTGAATAGCTTGTGCAAGCGGTAGTGGCCAGTAACTCCAACACTAAGCCAAGACAGGACTTTGGGGTTGTCTCACTGTCCTCGAGATAGTCTTCCTTAGTTGTTTTATCAGCTTTGTTGTAGACCAACAAGGATGTGTCACTATCCTGAACCTTATCTGCATTACTTACTTTACCATTGCTTAATAAGGCACTCTTCCCCAATA
Organism: Triticum dicoccoides; assembly: GCF_002162155.2. Taxonomy (NCBI): domain Eukaryota; kingdom Viridiplantae; phylum Streptophyta; class Magnoliopsida; order Poales; family Poaceae; genus Triticum; species Triticum dicoccoides. The sequence goes on along the minus strand of NC_041382.1, from coordinate 585,752,945 downwards.
TTCTGTCAGCATTCTAAAAGAAGAAACAAGCAGACACATAACAGTTTAGCATGTACTAGTATATGAAACTCATTTCGGTGAACCAGTTCATTAGTAAGGTGGACAGGATTAAACTACCAAGTCTTCTATTGCCAAGTACTAGTACATAATAAAAGCATTAAACAAACATATATCTATGTCCTATGGTCACTGCATTGTCTTGCCAAATCAAAATAGAGACACGGTTCAAATCATATCAGTTCAAGACAAAGTAGCAGTGAAAGAATACAAAGCGTGAGAAACTACACGGCACAACAAGATTTCAGATGGGTGCCACGGGTCTACATGTACAACAACACTATTGGCTCTGTTGTGATGCTAGTAATGTGCATGATATGAGAAGTCAACTGTATACACAATTGAAATTGAAATCAATAGAGCTATTGATAAGAGCAAGCCTGTTAAAGAAACATGCGTGAACATACATGTTGTGTCATTGAAGTTTCGATTGGATCCTTCAATTTAAAAATAAGTTTGTATGAGTAAATACAGTGATACAAGAGCAAAGCAGTATGCACGATAGCAATCATAGTTAAAAAAGACGCGCCTAAGCGAGCACTTAAGCACGCCTAGGCTCTAGGCGTTGGCGAAACGCATTGCGCATAACTACTCTTAATCTGTGCATAACTGCGCATAAGCATGCGCTTTGGTCAGTAAAGCGCAAGGCGGTGGAAAACGCACAATTAACGCCTAGCGCTTTTTTGAACTATGATATCAATGGAATCTTAAATTAGAACAGTTGTTCGTCAGGTTTAGGCACTTGTTCTACATGAACAGAGTACAGTAAGACGCAAGAATATAGTACTTAAAAATAGAAAATGAGCTCATAGACCTTACCACATTCTTGGTTCAGGACCAGTACAGAACAAGGCGTTCCCAGTCATCGTCCAGTAAATGTGTCTTAGGAGAACGTAAGCGAATTTGATGAGTTTCTTTGCCGGTGAAGTACGTTTTCTTCAGGTAATTCCGATACTGCCACCAAGCATTCTTGAAGATAGCAGAGGTATTAGCACAGGTTACCTCATCCTGAGTTTTCAAATCGATCCTTCTCTATAGAGAAAAATGGAAAAAATTATTGTATTATAACCATCATGCAGGTAGGATGTATGGGATAAATCAAAGTAATTGCCATGAATAACATTACTTACACATAACTCCTGGACAAACACCTGCAACTGGCATTTTCCTTCATCTTGTAAGTGCATCTAGTGCCCCTTAGTGATTTTGGTGTATTGAAGACTTATAGGTTAAGGGACTAATGTGTTTTTGAGTGTACACATGTCTATAAGTCTATGAGGAGTTTGATATTGACAGAGAAAGTCGACCCCTAAAAATGAGGTTCTTCGACTGAAGACTTTGGATTTCTGAAGACTTTGAAAGTGAAGAAATTGGTGCAATCCTAAAGACTTGGTATTCATTCGAGGAACATGAAGCATGAAGACTTTTGTTTTCGTAGTTTCATTTTCTCTTTCTTGAGTCATAGGAAACACCGTACTGTTAAAGGGGGTCGAGGAAATATTAAGGAAAAAATTTCCATGTGATGCTCAACTGAAAATCCTACACCTACCAATCCCTTCGAGTGAAGCCATTGGAAATCTCATACAGTTCAGTCATATTCTTCAGTGACAGAGACGAAGTTCTTCTGGTCTCTGAGGAATTTGTTCTGACTGAGGAGTTAGGAATTCGCCAGTGCGGATTGCCTACACAGTGAGGAACTTGATAGCCCTGAGGATTTTGCTACTCAAAATTCCGACTGTTGCTGTGCTATGCGCCAGCTATCCCAAAATATCTACCCACCTAACGGTCATATCATTGAAGGGCATTTATTTCTTATCATGTCGGGTTGCTTCCTAGGCTATAAATAGCCGCCCCCTACAACCACTAGTTGGTTGGCTGCTCCAAGAGAGAAACTGACACTTGTCATTTGAGAGCATCCCATCCTCCGAGGACTTTGAGCAAAAATCATCAAGTGAGGAAAACCAAAACCCAAACACCTACAAACCCCAAGTGATTGAGCATCACTGAAGAGATTGATCCTGCGTGGATCCGACGCTTGTTACCTTTGAAGACTGTGCTTCTTCCAAACGGTTAGGCGTCAAGGTCTAGAGCATCCAAGAGGAATTGTGGATCGCTGAGTGGCCAAGTTTGTGAAGGTTTGGAAGTCACCTTAAGACTTACCATGAGTGATTGGGCAAGGTCTGTGTGACCTTAGCTCAAGGGGAATATGATGAGGACTGAGTGTTCTGAACTGCGTGTTTAGAACTGGGTGTCCAGGACTGTGTGTCCTCAGGTTTAAATACCTAGCCGCCCTAACCAGACGTACAACTGTCACAGCAATTGGAACTGGTCTACCAAATCATTGTCTTCACCAAGCACACTGGTTCTATTTCCTCAACTCTTTCATTTCCTCATAACTGTGTTGAGTGCTTGTTCGTATCTGTGCTTGAAGACTTTGACTGAAGACTTTCTCAATTTTCTCAGTTCAATTTCTTCAGTCTGTTAGTCTTCATCCTATGTTATCTTGTGTTATCCTGTGCTTACGCTTTCTGTACTATGTGCTTGTCTTCATTTCATTATGATGACTATGCTTGTGTTCTGTTATGTTTACTTTTGAGTAATTATTCCGCTGTTAGTAGTTCTTCGCTAAGGAATTTCCTCACCTGCAAATTCCTCAGTGAAGAATTCATAAAAATCGCCTATTCACCCCCCTCTAGTCGATATAATGCACTTTCAATTGGTATCAGAGCAAGGTACTCCCTTGTTCTGTGTGATTTTGGTTTGACCGCCTGGAGTTTTAGTTATGTCGACCGCAGGTATGATCAAGGTCTCCGCTGGATGTCCTACCTTCGATGGGATAGACTACCCCTACTGGAAAAATAAGATGCGAATGCATCTTGAGGCAATTGATAACGATCTCTGGTATGTTGTGGAAAATGGTGTTCCCTCAGTCACACCTTCTCTGAATGCTGCTGATGTGAAGAGATTTAAGCAACTCGACTCTCAAGCGAAGAATATCATATGTGGGCATCTAAGCAAAGGACAGTATGGAAGAGTGAGTGCTTTGGAAACTGCTAAGCTTATCTGGGTTAGGCTGTCCAAAGTCAATGAAGGAGTCTCAACACAACGTGACTCTCGAGTTGATGTTCTTCACAATCTCTTCAACCGCTTCAAAAGACTTGATAATGAAAATGTTTAGCTGACCTTCGATCGCCTCACTGACATCTCAAATGAGCTTCAAGCACTTGGTGCCACTGACATCACCGACCATGAGGTGGTGAAGAAATTGCTGAGATCACTTGATTCCTCATTTGATACTCTGGCATTGATGATACAAGAACGTGCTGATTACAAGTCACTTGATCCTGCTGACATCCTCGAGAGGCTAAATACTCATGAGTTCCAGCTTGCTGAGAAGAGAGATCTCTATGGTTCGAGCTATGGCAGATCACGTGCCTTGAAGGCCAAGGCTGTGTCTAAATCTGAAGATGAAGATTCTGGTAGCAGCATTGGTGATCCTGAAGAACTGAGCCATGAGCTAGCACCGCTCGTGAAGAAATTCCAGAAGTTCTTAAGACATGGTTGCTACCTCTTGAGCTTGCGTTGGATTTCCCCGAAGAGGAAGGGATGATGCAGCAGAGTAGCGTAAGTATTTCCCTCAGTTTTTGAGAACCAAGGTATCAATCCAGTAGGAGGCTACGCTCAAGTCCCTCGTACCTGCACAAAACGATAGCTACTCGCAACCAACGCGATTAGGGGTTGTCAATCCCTTCACGGTCACTTACGAGAGTGAGATCTGATAGATATAATATTTTTGGTATTTTTGGTATAGAGATGCAAAGTGAAAATTAAAGGCAAAGTAAAAAAGCAAAGCAATATTAAAGTGATGGAGATTGATATGATGAGAATAGACCCGGGGGCCATAGGTTTCACTAGTGGCTTCTCTCAAGAGCATAAGTATTCTACGGTGGGTGAACAAATTACTGTTGAGCAATTGACAGAATTGAGCATAGTTATGAGAATATCTAGGCATGATCATGTATATAGGCATCACGTCTGTGACAAGTAGACCGAAACAATTCTGCATCTACTACTATTACTCCACTCATCGACCGCTATCCAGCATGCATCTAGAGTATTAAGTTAAAAACAGAGTAATGCTTTAAGCAAGATAACATGATGTAGAGAGATAAATTCATGCAATATGAAATAAACCCCATCTTCTTATCCTCGATGGCAATGATACAATACGTGCCTTGCTGCCCCTTCTGTCACTGGGAAAGGACACCGCAAGATCGAACCCAAAGCTAAGCACTTCTCCCATGGCAAGAACTACCAATCTAGTTGGCCAAACCAAACGGATAATTCGAAGAGACTTGCAAAGATAACCAATCATACATAAAAGAATTCAGAGAAGATTCAAATATTATTCATAGATAGACTTGATCATAAACCCACAATTCATCGGTCTCAATAAACACACCGCAAAAAGAAGAAGATTACATCGAATAGATCTCCACGAGAGAGGGGGAGAACTTTGTATTGAGATCCAAAAAGAGAGAAGAAGCCATCTAGCTACTAACTATGGACCTGAAGGTCTGAGGTAAACTACTCACACTTCATTGGAGAGGCTATGATGATGTAGAAGCCCTCCGTGATGACGGCCCTCTTCGGCGGAGCTCCAGAACAGGCCCCAAGATGGGATCTCGTGGATACAGAAAGTTGTGGCGGTGGAATTAGGTTTTTGGCTCCTGTTCTGATCGTTTGGGGGTACGTAGGTATATATAGGAGGAAGGAGTACGTCGGTGGAGCACCGAGGGGCCCACGAGGTAGGGGGCGCGCCCTAGGGAAGGGGGAAGCCCCCCACCCTCGTGACCGCCTCTCTGATGCCTTGGCGTAGGGTCCAAGTCTCCTGGATCACGTTCGGTGAGAAAATCATGTTCCAGAAGGTTTCATTCCGTTTGGACTCCGTTTGATATTCTGTTTCTCCGAAATACTGAAATAGGCAAAAAAACAGCAATTCTGGGCTGGGCCTCCGGTTTATAGGTTAGTCCCAAAAATAATATAAAAGTGGAAAATAAAGCCCAATATAGTCCAAAACAGTAGATAATATAGCATGGAGCAATCAAAAAATATAGATACGTTGGAGACGTATCAGTGGTCGCTTTGGAAAATCCTTAAGGAGCAATGATTCCTCATCCAGTGACTACAAGAAGAGGCTTTGTCATAAATGCAAGAAACTTGGACACTACATTCAAGATTATCCTCGGTGGGAAAAGGAATCAAAGAAGAAGAAATACAAAGATTACAGTTCTGATGATGCGAAGAAAAAGAAGAAATCCTCAAAATCTTCATTATCAAAATCCTCGAAGTCTTCATCTTACAAGAAGAGCAGCTCCAAGAAGGCTCGGGCGTTCATTGGCAAGGAAATGGACTCTAAGGCTGAATCTGAGGAACATGAGGAAGAGGAGGCATCTGAGGAGTCTGAGTCTAGTGTGGCAAGTCCATTTTCAACTCTGAAGAAAATGGCTTCACCAACAAGGCTGATGGAAACAATGATAACTACGCTCCCACCTATTGCTTCATGGCAAAAGGTGCCAAGGTACTCAAATACCCCTCCTCTGAATCAAGTGAGAATGAATCTGATGAAAACCTCAAACCCAGTTACTCCAAACTTGCTAAGATTGCTGTAAAACAACAAAAGGCTTTTGAAAAGGTTCAAAACATGCTAGACAAAAGTGATGATATGTTGGGTGAAGAAATGGATCGCACTAAAACCTTGGCTGAAAATCTTCAGAGACTTCAGTCTAGGTTTGACAACCTTCAAGGTTATCATAACACTCTCTTATCTGATCATGAGAAGCTTTCATATGAATTTCTTCAAAGAAAGCAAGATCTTGAAAAGCTAAGAGTGAGTTATGAAGATCTTCAGAAGGAGCGTGATTCATTACCTGCTCAACAAATCAGCGCTTCTCAGGAAGAATTTGTTCCTCCATGCTTGAAGTGCATTGAACGTGAAACTGCTAATTCTTCACTAGAATGTTCAAATGCTGCTAATGTTTCAAATTCTTCACATGCCTCTGCTATCACTAATTCCTCATCTGAGGACACTACTAGTATCACTGACGATGCAGGGCTGAAGGAATTGTACATGACAAGCATGTACAAAAGCCTCAAAGGGCATCAGACTCTTTGTGATGTGCTTAAAAAGCAGATCCTCAACAGGAACCCTAGGAAAGAGGGTATTGCCTTTGAGAGGAAACTCAATGCTGATGGTACATATTGGAAGCCTGAGCAGTACCCCAAAACCTCATGGGTTGCTGCAAAGGGACCTCCAGTTGATCCATCTAACTTATCTGGCTTTGCATGTGAATCTCCTCGTTCTGATGATGAGTCATTTGACTCCAACTATAAACTGTTCAAAAATCAGAATGGTGAAATATTTGCTAGATATGTTGGCACTAACTGCAGGAACGGTCCTCCTATGAAGAAAATCTGGGTTCCCAAAAGGTGCCTTGAAAGTCTTCAGGTGAATGTCCTCAGGACACCACCTGTGCAGAATAGGAACCCCAAATCAAATTCTTCATATGGACCAAAATCCTCAAAAGGATCAAAGTCATCATATGAATATCATCGTGCTAACAACTCTGTTTCACAGGTGTCGGTGTCAAAACCGGCGGATCTCGGGTAGGGGGTCCCGAACTATGCGTCTAAGGCGGATGGTAACAGGAGGCAGGGGACACGATGTTTTACCCAGGTTTGGGCCCTCTTGATGGAGGTAAAACCCTAAGTCCTGCTTGATTATTCTTGATAATATGAGTAGTACAAGAGTTGATCTACCACGAGATCGGAGAGGCTAAACCCTAGAAGCTAGCCTATGGTATGATTGTATGTTGTCCTACGGACTAAAACTGTCGTGGAATTGTCACGTCAGATGTCCTAGTGTAAGGACTTAGTCATGAGGCCAACGCATCTATGTGGTAGCTTGAGAGGGGTTGAGCGGAATCGAGAGACGCAACACAAGACAGGGATTTAGACAGCTTCAGGCCCCGGGAAACATCATTCGGTAACAACCCTACATGCTGTTTGAGGCTGGGTCTCATTATCATCGTGAGGGAGTCGCCGTAAACCGGCTCTCCTCTTTGTGTCTAGCCCTAAGATTGTTGATTGTTGTCTGTCCCTCTTTGGGGAGCCCTGCCCCTCCTTATATATGTTGAAGGGGCGGTTTACATGTGGAGTTCTATTAGGATTAGGACTAGTCTATCTCTAATACAAACCGGATACAAGTCCTGGTCTTAACTCCTTGTAAGGTAAATATTCCTCATGCCTTTCCTCTTAAACCGGCCCACCATAGTATGAACCGGCCTTCATGAACCGCCCGTTGGGCCACCGGGTCTTATCGCTCTTCTAACCCGCCTGCCGGATTACCAATGAACCGTAAACCGCCATGTCCAAACGGGTCGCCAGTGAATCGTCAAGTCTTAGCCGGGTCTCAAGTAAACCGCCAAGTCCGGCCGGGTTATACTTCCGGCCGGTTTACGCCGCGGGGTATATCCCCGACATTAGCCCCCAGTTTAATTTGGATTTATCCATGTTAAACTGATCCTGTAAAATAAACACAAGAACAAATTTGACAGGTTGTGCTCCGGGTTAAGAATTCTTGTAGACCGGCACCTGATCATCCTTAAGTCCTTGTCATTCCCTTCTTCTAGGAAATCCGAATCAATAATCAGCTTCATACTTTAAATTGCTGACGTTGGTTTCTCATAGAAAAATATTGTGAAGAATAATCCACTTGAGTCGGCTTCAAAAAACACCGGCTTAAGAAATTTTGGTCTTGAAATAATCATCTGATATCCATCCGGTTTGAAGATGTAGAACTTGCCGGTTTATCATTGCTAAAACTGCCGGGTTATAAAAACTGATAATTCCGTTTTATGATTGTTGATGATGCCGGGTTATGATTGTTGCAGACACCGGGTCAATCTGGTTTGCTCAATACTGAGAATTTTGAAAATATTTCTTCTTATATGCATATTACCTGTAGCCCCCAAGTCTTGAGCAGAACAAAGTGATGGTTTAAGACTTGCTTCAATATAAATACTGCCACTTTTGAATAAATCCATGTTGTTCATCCCAGTCACTAGTAAAAACTGAACACTCCATATTATGTAGCCCCCAAGTGCCAGGTTGTCATGCTTGCAGCAACCTGTGACTTGTAATTGCTTATAAAAACTTCAATCAGTATAGCCCCCAAGGGCCGGTTTAGTAAGATAATACTGAACCGGGACTTGATATATACTTGAATGAAAGTAACATCTTATAATGTAGCTTCCATCATAGGGCTTGAACCCACGTCCACAAGGTTAAGAACTTTGTGCTTTAGCAACTGAGCAATGGATCCTTCAATATTATGGACGAAAAACTTGTGTACCTTGAATTGTTGATAGGAGCAATTGGTAGCCCCCAAGGGCCGGCTCATTATAATATGATGAGTCGGGTCTTCAATAAGACTAGTAAAAATGACTTTGCACTAGCCCCCAAGTGTCATGATGCATGCTTGCAGCGACATGAGACTTGCATGTAATCTCAATTTGAATAATGTAGCCCCCAAGTGCCAGGTTGTAAGCCTGCAGCGACTCGGGACTATTACTTCCATTATAGAATAAATCATATCCTTTGATAAAATAATAGCCATTGCGCTAAAACGACTTTGAAAACTCAGTAATACCGGTTATTAATAACCATAAAAATCCAGCCATGTCAGCTATTCAAGATAATATAATCCGGTGAAAACCTTATTCATTCAATATCATAATGAAAATTCAGCCAAGTTTGGCTATTTGAATAATATAATCCAATGATTTATAAGCGCATAATTCCGATGGCGCAATCCAAATGTATATATACTGGCGACTTATAGTCCAAAAGCCAGGCCGGTTTAACAAACACCGGATAATTTCTCATCATACTGGCGACTTATAGTCAAAAGCCAGGCCGGTTTAACAAACCTGTTTCTGTATACAACAAGTTTAAAGTGTCCTGGCGGTTTACCGCCGGACGGGTCATAATGCCCAACATATAACCCGGGTTTATAACCAAGGCTGTACTTAAGAATAATCAAATATGAAATATATCATACCTGTGACATTGAATCACATTGTTGGTTTTACCAACTTTTTGTAGTAAGGGTGATAACCCAAATCTTGAGTACTGATAATTCCTTCCATATTGTGCCGGTTTATGATAAAACCGTGCCGGGCTGTGATAAACACCGGATTAACCATATATAATATTGGTGACTTGTAGTCAAACCAGACCGGGCTGATAGACTCCGGATTATAACTTGATCGTGTACTGACAACTTGTAGTTGAAAGCCGAGCCGGGTTGATAAACACCGGTTTACTCCATAATAGGATGGTAACAGAAAATCAAACCGGGCAGATAGCCTCCGGATTAAGATTTGACCGTGTTCCGTCAATTTGTAATTTGATAGTCGAACCGGTTTAAGAATTGTCGGTTTAAAAACGCAACAAAATAAATATTTATCAAAACAAAATTTCAAGCAAAGGCAATGATAAAACCGTTTGCAAAAAGAGGCTTATTTGAGCTGATCAGATGGCGTTACCATGGTCGGACACGACCAAGCTCCCGATAGGTGTAGCTATGGTTCAAGTCAGCCAGGTCCCCAAATGAAACCGTGGCATTTATGCCGATCAAGTGGCATGGCAATGGTTCGGGTTCGACCAAGCCCCCAAGTGATTCTATGGCCTTAGGCCGATCAAGAGGCATGACTGGTTCAGACGTGACCAAGTCCCCAAGTGATCTGGTGGCTCTCGCCTATCAAGAGGCGTGACTATGGTTCAGACGTGACCACAAGTCCCCAAGTGATGCTGTGGCTTTTCACCGATCAAGAGGTGTAGCGATGGTTCGGACACGACCAAGCCCCCAAGGGATGTTTATAAAATTTTCAAGGGGTAAACCGGAGGCCGCTTAAGACAGAACAGCTCCGTGTAACCACGCATGATGTAAAAGAACAGTGACCCCGCTTTATGAAGCAGAAACCCCCATGTGATCAATAATATGTCAGGCCAGTAAGGCGGGATACCCATGTTTGAACCGCGCATCCTCGCAGCAGGTCCTCTTCCGCAATTTTAAACTTTTTGCAAGAGATAAATTCTTCTTAAACCGGGATCTTGAACCGGATATTGAGAGCTTCAAAGCTTTGTGGGAGATATCTTTCCCTTGAGCCGGATTTTAAACCGGAATCTTTATTTTTAGCCGGAAATTTTCTGATGGCCTTTAAACTCGAACTTGCGAGAAGTTAATTCCCTTTTGAACCGGACATTGTTAAACCGGATTTGAGCGCTTCAGAGCTTTGTAGGAGAATATATTTTTCCTTGAACCGGATTATAAATCGGAAGCATCATTGTGAGCCGGAATATTTCTGATGGCCTTTAAATTTTCATCAATATAACAGGAGCCTCCGGGACCGAGTTATCTTTCTCTTAAACGTCCTGGGGCACTTGAATTTGCTGAAACTGGCAAGACTTGCTGAGTCATATCATCGTAGCCCCCGAGTCTCAAGGTGACTCGAGGAGTTGGCTTGAGATTCTCCGTGTTTGACCATAGCAGAAGGTGTATATCATTGATGTTAATAACGTGATGTGATTCCACAGAAAGTTGAGGTGACTGCGGCGGGTTATAAATGATCCCATACAAGCCGTGTCAACAACTCGGCCAATGGTTCCTTCCAACTGGCAATTTGAAGTTTAACCAAAACTGTAGTGCCAGCGACTTGTGTGCCTGCCCATTGAGCCATCCAGTGCAAACAGCGGTTTATGGTAATTTGCCTCCAATTTGAAAGAAAACCGGGCTACCCAAGTTGTGACTTGCTCATATCCAATAAACAGCTCATGCAGACATGTGCGACCTGGTATGCTGATGTAGACCAGGCCGCGAGAGACGGACGACAAGGACGACCGTAACATCAGAGGCAGCTCGGACAGATGAGTCGGCCGCGGCATTGTAAGCTGGTGCAGACGGGGAAGATCGGCACCGGTGTCATAAACCGGCTCAGACGGGCGAGTTAATCGCGGGCGCGGTCCCGGCAAACTGATGTAAACCGGGCCACAGGGACGACGACTTTCTCACGTTCATTCACCGGGTGGTAGGACATGGACGAAACGCCAGTGCAGAATGTTGCTAGCGCGTGCTCCGTGCCCGTAACATAGCGCCTCATTTGTAATGAACAATTGCCCTGCATAAACAGTATTGCAGACCAAGGCAAAGATAAACTGCTCTTTGATAAAAATAATATGTGCTAATAAAATATATTTCATATGGGTATCACCTGATGTGTTTAGGCCGGAAATAACCCGCCATGAAGTTGATGATAACTGTATGAAGCTAAAATTAATCACGGGTGAACCGGCCGCAGTGTGGTAAACCGGTGCGGACGGGTGAGTCGGCCGTGATGTTTGTAAACCGGCGCTGACAATGAGTCGGCCGCATGCGTGGACGGATGTAAACCGAACAGCGGGGGCAGCGATTTGCATGTGTATCCGTCGAGCAGCATGGCCCGGAAGAACGCCACTGCAAAACTATGCTGGCACGCGCTCCATGTCCGCGGTATAACAATACATTTGTCATAAATAATTATCCTGCATAAAAACATTGCAACAAAGATAGATTGTTTTTTGACAAAAAAACAATATGTGTTAAAAGTAGACTTGGATGAATATCACTTGATTTATCCGGATGACAAATGATCCGTGCGCAGGCTAGAATTTGATCGGACCAAATATCAGTGTAGATGTGCCATGCATGGCTGTTATTCTGTCTTCCTCTTCCTCTTTCTCTTTTCTTTTTCTTTTGACCACTTGCGTACTAGCCATCACATCTAGTACCAAGACGGACCTTTTGACCATGTGATAGCTTTCAATCTTCTTGGTAGTATATACGCTGTGTATGAATTTTGCAAAGGCCGCTCCAATCTGGTCGCTTCCTCATGTAGCGGTTTTGGCCAATAAAAAATTTGGAGCTGCAGATAAACCTGATCATCACGTGGCAGCGTACTAATTGAAGTAGTACAATCGCTACTGTTGTCTTGTACAAACAGAGGTGTCTTTTCGTTGTTTTGCAAGCTTCACGTGAGAACATCACGAGACCGATCCCCCTTGCATGTGCGTATATCTAGCTTGATCCATTGGAGGAAAACAAGGAACTATGACGACTTAACCACGGTGTAGGGCTGCTTCGCGTCGGTTTCGGTGTATCCGCGATGACTCGATGCTGATCCGTTTGCTGTGTAGACTTGGTAGAAAATATCGGTGGTGCATGGGCCCATCCAATAGCTATATGGAATCGATCTGACAACCACTGTCCGGACTGATTTTTGTAGAGATCACCTAACAACGATCGGATCCGACCATCGAATCCGTAGCAAAATCATCGACGACTTCAATGGATTCCGGCGGTATACTTTGTGTGCGGCGGAATCACTCCTGCCAATCTCGGCGACTTACGTCGGCGACCGCACGCCTTCGAGATAATGCAAATCCTTCCGCAATGACTCTTCTTTATCCAAAAAATGTGAACTTCTCGATCTCTGAAAGAGATCCTTCCAAAAACTCAACACCATCGTGCGCAGGCCCCACGGTGGATGCCAACTGTCGTGGAATTGTCACGTCAGATGTCCTAGTGTAAGGACTTAGTCATAAGGCCAACACATCTATGTGGTAGCTTGAGAGGGGTTGAGCGGAATCGAGAGACGCAACACAAGACAGGGATTTAGACAGCTTCGAGCCCCGGGAAACATCATCCGGTAACAACCCTACATGTTGTTTGAGGCTAGGTCTCATTATCATCGCGAGGGAGTTGCCGTAAACCGGCTCTCCTCTTTGTGTCTAGCCCTAAGATTGTTGATTGTTGTCTGTCCCTCTTTGGGGAGCCCTGCCCCTCCTTATATATGTTGAAGGGGCGGTTTACATGTGGATTCCTATTAGGATTAGGACTAGTCTATCTCTAATACAAACCGGATACAAGTCCTGGTCTTAACTCCTTGTAAGGTAAATATTCCTCATGCCTTTCCTCTTAAACTGGCCCACCATAGTATGAACCGGCCTTCATGAACCACCCGTTGGGCCACCGGGTCTTGTCGCTCTTCTGACCCGCCTGCCGGATTACCAATGAACCGTAAACCGCCAGGTCCAAACGGGCCGCTAGTGAATCGTCAAGTCTTAGCCGGGTCTCAAGTAAACCGCCAAGTTCGGCTGGGTTATACTTCCGGCTGGTTTACGCCGCGGGGTATATCCCCGACTAAAACCCTCCGATTTATATAGACACCGGAAGGGCTAGGGTTACACAAGGTCGGTTACAAAGGAGGAGATATACATATCCGTATTGCCTAGCTTGCCTTCCACACCAAGTAGAGTCCCATCTGGACATGGGACGAAGTGTTCAATCTTGTATCTTCATAGTCCAACAGTCCGGCCAAAGGATATAGTCCGGCTGTCCGGAGACTCCCTAATCCAGGACTCCCTCAGTAGCCCCTGAACCAGGCTTCAATGACGATGAGTCCGGTGCATAGTGTTGTCTTCGGCATTGCAAGGCAGGTTCCTCCTCCGAATACACCACGGAAGAATTTGAATACAAGGATAGTGTCCGACCCTGCAAAATAAGTTCCACATACCACCATAGATAGAATAATATTACCACAAATCTAATCTGCTGACACGTTTTGGCAGCATGACATCACGCCACGGCCCGGTAATTATTTGAACCGTTTTTCTTTAACCAGCCCCGCACATAACGCGAGGCGGTTTCTTGACACGTCTTGTCAAAGCAGAGATCGTGTTCCCCTTATTACGGGATTCTCATCAATACGGACGTGGTTAACCCAACCGTGCCTAGGACTCCTAGATTTTAGGTAAGTCCCAAACGGCCACGAGGAGGACGCTTGATATTCACCCTCTTTATAAAGGGACCGGGCTGTTACTTTTTTCCCTCCCGTTCTCAATCGAATCCCTCCCCCACCTCGAGTTCTAACACCCAAAGCCAAGGTCAGGCGCTTCGGACCTTCAATCATGTCCGGATCCAGCCTTGAAGGCCGGTGGATGTCTTGCTCCGTCACGAAGGAGGACATCAAGAAGTTGAGGGAGGCCAGATATCTGACCGCTGAAATTTCGCATAGGTTGCCCACCCGAGGGCAGGTCGTCCCTACTCCCGAACCCATCGAGAGCATTGTGTTCGTCTCCCACTTCCTCCGAGGACTAGGCCTCGCTCTGGATCCCTTTGTCAGGGGTCTTATGTTCTATTTACGGGCTGGATTTTCACGATCTGGCCCCGGACTCCCTTCTTCACATCTCGTCATTTATTGTCGTTTGTGAGGCCTTCCTCCGCATTACCCCTCACTTCGGCTTGTGGCTCAAGACCTTCGATGTGAAGCCGAAGATGGTCGAGGGACAGTATGCAGCGTGCGGAGGTGCTTTAATAAACAAAATTGCTGATGCTCCATGGCCAGAGGGTTCCTTTCCAGAGTTTTTCGGATTGTGGCAACAGGAGTGGTTTTACGTCATAGCTCCCCGAAGTGCCAAGTGGGTAGCTGCCCCCACCTTTCGCTCGGGCCCTCCACCATAAGTAATATCATGGATCAGCAGGGGACTGAGCTGGGGTCCAGCCAAGGACGTGCCAATACTGCAGAGCCGTATCCGAGATCTCTTCGAGGGAGATTTCAGTCTGTTTATGGTAATGCAAGTCATGCTGGTTCGTCGAGTCCAGCCTTACAAACGCCGACCCATCCGCATGTGGGAATTCAACTCAGAAGGACCGCGCACTATTCAAAACTTCCTCGGCATGATGCACGAGGAGATGTACAAATCGTTCTTCGGACCCCAAATAGAGTGTCCGGACACTACCGAGGACGTGGGCCTGAGCAGCAACCGCACCACTGCCCAAGTAAGTAATCCCATGGCCGAACACACCATCCTTTTATTTATCACGACATCATTCTGAAGAATTGCTCTTTGACCAGGACTGGATAACAAAGGCAAAGATGATCCGGTGTTCGGCCCCCCTTCCTGAAGGCTTGGACAATCCGGTGCTGGAAAAGATGCTCGAGCCAGCACCTTGTCCGGTGCCCTCAAAGGAAGATGAAGGGGGAAATAAAGAGGGTGAAAGCGGGCCTCCATCGCTACCTATTCCAACCGAGGGAATGAGCGCCTCCGCGAGGGAGGATAACCGAGGGGAAGAATCTGACATTCTCTCTCCCCGGGGAAGGAAGAGGACTACCTCCGAAGATCCGGAAATCAAGGTTTCCAAATGGGAGAAGAAATCTCCGCGAGAGGGTCCTGTCTCGGAGGTGTTCTTGCCGCACAATGTCCGCGCGGGGATCAACCCTCTAATGAGCTGTAAGTAATCAAAAGGTATTTAATAGTGAAGATATCCTACCTTAGTTTCGAGGAAAATAACCAAAGTATTTATCTTACAGTTTGGATCTTAGCCCTTCTCAGCTGAGCTCGTCTTCGGGGGATCTTCTTACAGAGATGATGGAGAGCGAAACGCCTCCCCCTGCCACGCCGCCTTACGAAGCGGGCGACCCTAAGGTGTCGTCGCGGAGGGCTTCTTCTGATCCGGCAAGGCCAGAAGGTAATCCTATAGCCACCCGAAGTCCTTAGTATCCGGCTCTCGAAGAGAGCAATCAAAAGAGTCCGGCACCGTCTGGTGCGCGGTCGGATGTACGGAGGGATCTGCTGGAGAAGGCGGCTATCTCAGAAGAGCACCACGCATTGATGGGTACGGTGATTGAAAGGATTTCGTCCGCCGAAAGCGGGCTGCATGAAGCCTTTATGAGTCTACTGACGGGTTTTGAGGTACGTGAAATGATGTATATTTTTGAAAGTACCGCACATTTTTAGATGTGCCCTGTGTAGATAGTAGGCCCTGAGACTCTGGTTGTCGTCGAAAACGGCGACAAACAGAGGATCATAGTCCCAGGCAATAACCAGATTGCCTTTATGTGCAGGTGGTGGAGGCTCCGGTGGCTAGCCGGACTGATGGGTATGCCGAACTAAAGCGGCAGCTGGATGCGGCAGATGCCGACATCATGCTTGTCAACGAGCGGCTTGACGAGGCATAGGGTGAGTGGCCTTTCTGGTGATTGTCACATAATAAGAGCAGCATGATGCCAGTATCTTTAATATGTTGTGACTGTAGATGGAGCGGCCACCGTGGAGACCCTTCGGGCGGAGCTTGCCCGAGCCAAGGAGCAAGCAAGGAGTAGCAATGCGGCTGCTTTGCAAGCGGCCAAAGAGTTAAGGGCCGAACAGGCCGCACATTGCGAGAGCAAAGAGAAAATGGCCAAGATGGCCGTAAAGTTAAAAGATACTGCCAACCGTTGCCAGCTTCTTGAAGAAGAAAACCGGGCGAAGGCAACGGACCTGGAAAAGGCCACGATGGCGACGAAAGACACCCGCTCTGTGATGATAGCGAAAAAGGAGGAGCTGCGTCAAGCCAGGGATATCGCAGCTGGGAAACCCTTTATGCTATGGAGGAAGTTTGGAGATCCTCGGTATGCCCCTCTGGACCGGCTGTGGAGTTCGGCGGACGCATATCTGGACTTGGCAGCGAGTGCTGTCGATGCGACCAAATATTTCCGAGATCAAACAGATCGTGAAGTGGACAAGCTATTCTGGTCACAATTTAATGTTCCAGAGCATCCGCTTCCATTGACTGATTGGCTTGCCGAATGGGCCGAGCTGAATAGATTGTCCGGACTCGCCATGAGGTTTTTTTTGGATCATCTGTGGCCGGAAAGGCCAAAGCCGAACAACTATTTTAGTTTGGTGCAGCAGTTCCTTGGTGCGGTGTCGCGCATTAATGCGATGAAGAGGTCGGTGTGCATAGAAGGCTCGCGGATGGCCCTTGCCCGTGTCAAAACATACTGGGCGGAGATGGATGCCACCACTGTTGCGGCGCAGGGTTCGGCCATAGGCCGGGTGGCTGCCGAGCACTATTTTGAAGAAGTTCTTGAAGGCGCTCGTTCGATAGAGGCCCAGTGCTCGAAGAATATTATGTTTGAGTGAAATGTATTCTCATTGTAAAAACAATGTTTTATTAAGTTTATCAAGGCTGTATTTATACTTTTGCCCGAAAGTATTATGATGCCTCTTGTGCGGCCGTTTATGTATATATGTATATAACCTGAAAGATTGCAGTCATCGGCTTCAGCCCCCACGCATGTAATGCGGGGGTGTTCGCAGAAGACGCATATTCACACTTGACCCAACGTCTTGGTCCATTAAGGAGGTGATAGCGCAGCAAACTAGGCAACCGGACTATAATGCTTTAACACTTTCACTTAGCCAGAGGAGTTTGACAGTGGGGTTACTATATAGCCCCTGGTGGCTCCGCACTCATCCGAATTCGGGGTGCGTACATGCCTGGCCGGGAAACGGCCCTTCGTTAAGGCGGAGGAATCCTGAAGATTCTCATAGGTCATTGAGTGGTTGACCAGTCTCACGCTATATCATGACAGTCAGTTTTCGGCTTTCTCTACTGAGGTGCTCGTCCGGATGAACCAGGGCACAATCGCAGTAGTTCTCCTGACCGAATACCTTAGAGCGGAACGTAAGGCAGCAAAACACAGGAGTCGGGCAAACCCAACATTTGACCAAAGACATGATTCGGAGCTGATGCATATAAGGCCAAACTCGCGACGCCGAACACTCCCTAAGGTATTCGGTCTTTATGGTGTAAACCGGGCCTAAGCAGTGCCCTTTGTAATAAGCCCCTGGTGTCCAGGTACGTGCAATATTCTGACGTGGCCACATGCCAATACGTCAGCATCCTTCTCAATTGTACTAAGAATCTGAGGGATGTGTATCAACAAGAGACAGTAAAAAAGGTTTACGCAGGGTCTTAATCTAAAAAGAATCCTTCGAACGGGTCCCTGCTGCACGTCTGCGCCTGTGTCTCCGTTGTGCCGTATTCTGGACGGGTGTAGCACGATGGTCATCTGAAAAAAGAGGAACTTAATTGAAAAGTTGCCATGCAAAAGGTAAGTTATACTAAATAAACAATATGAGTAAAGTTGAGCCTGGATGACACTTGTGCGCGCGTGTTGACCCCCTTGTATTGTAATAGGGGTATAGCCATCAAACCTATATCAATTACATATAGCAGTACCGGACTCGTCCAACCGTGTCCGTGGTCTTAACGACCTGTCAGATGCTTTAGTTGGTGAGGCCGTTTAGTGTGCGGCTGCCAAGGCAGCCGCACGGTCTTCCACGCGCAAGGAGCGCTCAATATTTCCATTTACTGTAATGATGCCACGTGGACCGGGCATCTTAAGCATTAGGGAAGCGTAATGCGGTATTGCGTTAAAGCGAGCGAAAGATTCGCATCCGAGTAGTGCTTGGTAGCCACTTTGGAACGGAGCGATGTGGAACGTTAAATGTTCGCTACGGAATTTATCGGGAAAGCCGAATATAACCTCTAGTAGCAAGGAGCCCGTGCAATGGGCCTCTAGGCCTGGCGTTACTTCTTTAAAGGTAGTATTGCTGCGGCTAATTTTTGTTGGGTCTATCCCCATTTTGTGGGCTGTGTCTTGATATATCAGGTTTAGACTGCTGCAACCATCCATCAGAACTCGTGTGAAGTGGTATCCGTCAATTATTGGGACTAATACCAATGCAGCCCATCCTGCATGCTGGATACTTGCCGAGTAATCTCGATGGTCGAAGGTGACCGGTTGGAACGACCAGTGGCAGGACTCCGCGGTGATAGGCCCTGGGGCATGTGTCTCTAGGAGTGCCGCTTTGTTTCTCCTCTTTGTCACGTGTAATACGTTTACTGTTTTGACTTCTAGTGGGAACTTCTTCTGTTCCCCAGTGCTTTGCTTGCGAGGCTCGTCCTCGTCTTCGCTTGGTGTATCATGCCCCTTGTGTTCAGCGTTGAGCTTGCCGGACTGCTTGAAGACCCAACATTCTCTACGGGTATGATTTGCAGGTTTATCGGGGGCGTTATGGATCTGACATATTTGGTCCAGAATCTTGTTTAGGCTGGACAATTCGTCTCTGTTGCCTTTGGGGGGCAGCTTTTGCTGACCTGGCCTAGAGCTTTTGAATCCGGCGTTTACCGATGTGCTCTTCGGGCTGTCTTCTTTATTCCGGCGCTTGTTTTTGCTGCATCATGATTTCCCGTTTCCGTCCCTGACTTCGGATGTACTTGGGTCGCTGGTGCTGCATCGGGCTAACCAGCTGTCCTCGCCCGCGCAAAAGCGGGTCATGAGGCTTGTTAATGTTGCCATTGTTTTCGACTTTTCTTGGCTGAGGTGTCTGGCAAGCCATTTGTCTCGAACGCTGTGCTTGAAAGCTGCTAAGGCTTCGGCGTCCGGACAGTCGACTATTTGATTCTTTTTAGTGAGGAACCTGTTCCAAAGCTTTCGGGCTGACTCTCCGGGCTGTTGAGTTATATGACTTAAATCGTCTGCATCCGGTGCTCGGACATAGGTCCCTTGAAAATTTGCCCGAAAGGCGTCTTCGAGCTCTTCCCAGCTTCCAATGGAGTTTTCGGGGAGGCTTTTAAGCTAGTGCCGAGCTGGCCCTTTGAGCTTGAGGGGTAAGTACTTGATGGCGTGGAGATCGTCTCCTCGAGCCATATGGATATGGAGGATGTAGTCCTCAATCCAGACCCCAGGGTCTGTCATTCCATCGTACGCCTCTATGTTTACGGGTTTGAATCCCTCTGGAAATTCATGGTCCAGCACCTCATCGGTGAAACATAGGGGGTGTGCGGTACCCCTGTATTTGGGTGTACCGTGGTATTGAGATGTTTGTTGTGTTGCATTGCGTGCTGGAGCGCGCTTGCGTGGCCCATAGATGGATCTGGTTGCGTCATACTTTTGATGCGAGTCCTCACGTGGATCGCGTACCGGCTTATGTGTGATGTCGTTTGCCATTCTATGTTGACCACGAGGTCGTCTATCCGACTGGATGGCCATTTTGTTTTTTGATTGCGGGGGATCTAAGGCCTCCTCATCGAATTTAGATAGCATCTTTCACTTCGGGTAGCTCTTGGTGTGGCGATTACCGCCATACTTCGCTGCAGTGTTGAGTACTTCACTCCATCTGATTCTGAGTGTGTCTTGTGCAGCCCTGAGCCTTTGCTTCTGCTTTTTCAGACTCCTCGCAGTGGTAACCAGCCTTTGATGGGCATTCTGTTGCTCCGGGTGCCTGTCCGTGTGATATCGCCCGGACTGTTATCTTCGACGGGGTCGGGCTGTTCGGTTTGATTCTCCGTTTTGCCCTGGTCGGGCGATGGTTCACCCTGCTCTATCGCTGGGTCTATATGACTGTTGTTTCTGCCGAGGCGGGATTTGGAGCGGCGCTTACGCCGCCGCTTTGACTGCTTCTCGAGGGAACAACCATTCGCTGCGTCCTTCCGTTCCTCGTCGTCGTTTTCTTTGGGTGTGTCCACCATGTATACATCATATGATGAAGTGGGCGTCCAGTGCCCTATGGGCAGTGGTTCCTGTTCGTCTCCTGCATCGTCATCCATACCGTCGATGTCTTCGGAGTCGAAGTCGAGGATGTCGGTCAAATCGTCGACAGTGGCTACTAAGTGGGTGGTGGGTGGGCGGCGAATTTCTTCGTCATCCGCATCCCCATCCTGCCGAACATAGTTCGGCCCGGACTCTCATGACAGGGAGAGAGACCTTAATGAGTTCAGTATGTCGCCGAAGGGCGAGTGCTGAAAAATATCCGCGGAGGTAAACTCCATGATCGGCACCCAGTCAGATTCGATAGGCACGGGCGCAGGCGGTTCGTAGTCTGTGGCCAGGGAAGAATCCGGTAGTTCGGCGTCACGGCTCCCGTGAAGGGTAAGGTCGATATTCGGCTCGATCGCCGATGAGAGTGCGGCCTCCGTGGCGGGGTCTATCTACCCGTCCATGGATGGCGCAATTGGCTCCGAATTGAGGGTCGGAGCGGTTGCCTGAACACTGTCCGATGGTAGAGCTAAATCATGCTCATCGTGACCGTGCGGCGCTCTTGGCAAGGGCTTGAATCCGTCGAAGATCGAGTCTCCGTGAATGTCGGCCGTGTAGTTTAAGCTTCCAAACCTGACCTGGTGACCAGGGGCGTAGCTCTCGATCTGCTCTAGATGGCCAAGCTGGTTGGCCTGCAGTACAAAGCCGCTGAATACAAGGATCTGTCCGGGGAGAAAAGTCTCACCCTGGACTGCATCGTAGCGATGATTGAAGGAGCCATCCAGCCTAATGATGACGACACAGAGGAACTCTCAATGGAAGCACCAATGTCGGTGTCAAAACCGGCGGATCTCGGGTAGGGTGTCCCGAACTGTGCGTCTAAGGCGGATGGTAACAGGAGGCAGGGAACACGATGTTTTACCCAAGTTCGGGCCCTCTTGATGGAGGTAAAACCCTACGTCCTGCTTGATTATTCTTGATAATATGAGTAGTACAAGAGTTGATCTACCACGAGACCGGAGAGGCTAAACCCTAGAAGCTAGCCTATGGTATGATTGTATGTTGTCCTACAGACTAAAATCCTCCGGTTTATATAGACACCGGAAGGGGCTAGGGTTACACAAGGTCGGTTACAAAGGAGGAGATATACATATCCGTATTGCCTAGCTTGCCTTCCACGCCAAGTAGAGTCCCATCCGGACACGGGATGAAGTCTTCAATCTTGTATCTTCATAGTCCAACAGTCCGGCCAAAGGATATAGTCCGGCTGTCCGGAGACCCCCTAATTCAGGACTCCCTCAGCAGGGAAGAGCTAAGGGCTATGAATATGAGCATTATTCTTCTAATCATTTTGTTCATAAGTCCTCGAAGAATTTCTCTGCTTATTCATATGCTTATCCTAACCCCTCTTATGTGAAACGAAATGGATTGGCTTCTATACCACCTTTCTCGTATGGAGCTCGCAGAATGATGAACTCTTTGCCACCCCTTCAGATGTGGGTGGTGAAGAAAAAGAACTAATCTCTTCTGCAGGATCAGGTCTCCAGACATATGTAATCGTCTAAAAAATTGCTAGAGACCTGAATCTGCGTGAAAGGACGCAGGCTAATCATGAAGAAATGAACTTTCATTTCTCACATCCTCATACTGCTTTATCTGTTCTCTTACTTGATGAAATTTATCTGATGAATTGATGTCATATTCTTCACTGATGAAGTATATGAGTTCGTAAGTTGCACTAATTCATCTGCAGGATGATCAACCCAAAGCCACTGAGTGGGTCCTCGATAGTGGATGTACAAATCACATGACTGGTGACAAGAATCTATTGATGGATGCTCCCTTATCACCATCGCATCTGAAGCATGTCATCTTCGCTGACAAAGGCAAAAGTCAGGTATTGGGTCTAGGTAAGGTTGCGATCACAAAGGATCGACACACGGACAAAGTCATGCTTGTCGAGTCCTTAGGATACAACATCATGTCTGTCTCAATGCTTTGCGATCTTGATATGGTTGTTGTCTTTGGCAAGTACCGTTGTGTTGTTGTTATGGAAGCTGACAATTCCAAAGTCTTCGAAGGCTTTAGGAGAGTAGACCTATTGATTTCTCTATAGGACCATAACCAGCCGTGTGTCTACTTGCAAAAGCTTCAGAAGGCTGGCTCTGACATCAACGACTTGGTCATGCAGGCATGAGGAATTTGCACACGCTTGCGAAGAAGAAGCATGTCATTGGCATTGAGAATGTCAAATTCCTCAAGGATCACTTATGCGGAGCCTGTGAAGTTGGGAAGATGACAAAGGCTAAGCATCCAGCGAAGACTATCATGACCACCACTCGTCCATTTGAATTGCTTCACATGGATCTCTTCGGTCCTAACCATTATTCTGCAGTCTCAAATGATGCATCTCAATATGGCTTTGTTATTGTTGATGATTACTCTCGATACACATGGTTACACATTGTTACTTACAAACATGAAGTGCAGGAAGTCTTCAAACGATTTTCCTCGAGGGCTTCAACCAACTTTGGTGTGAAGATCAAGCACAATAGAAGTGACAATGGAACTGAGTTCAAGAATTATGGTCTTGATGACTATCTTGATGAACTTGGTATTACTCATGAGTTATCTGCTCCTTATACTCCTCAGCAGAATGGCGTCGTGGAGCGCAAGAACGGGACTCTTGCTGAGATGGCTCGCACTATGCTTGATGAATACAAGACGCCTCGTCGTTTCTGGATTGAGGCAATTGATACCGCGTGCCACATCATCAACAGAGTATATCTTCACAAATTCTTCAAGAAGACTGCCTATGAACTCCTCACTGATAAGAAACCCAATGTAAGTTATTTCAAAGTCTTTGGTGCTAAATGTTGGATTAGAGATCCTCATCATAACTCAAAATTTGCACCGAAAGCACATGAAGGTTTTATGCTTGGTTACGGAAAGGACTCGCACACCTATAGAGTCTTCAACAACGTTCTTCACAAGGTTGTTGAAACTGTAGATATGCGGTTCGATGAAACTAATGGCTCTCAAAGAGAGCACCTACCTACTGTGATAGATGAATCAGCACCTGAGGAAACTATCAAGTTCAAGGCTACTGAGGATGTCATTCCCACTGAAGAATCTGCTGAAGAATTCATTTCAGAACATGAAGAACGTCGAGCTAATGCACCTGAAGAAAATACTGAAGAAAATGGTGCTGAAGAAAATGCTGATCAAATTCCTCAACGACAACCATCTCATCCTCACGTTGCAAAAGAAGTGCAAGTTGAAAAGATCATCAATGACATTAAAGCGCCAGGTCCTCTCACACGCTCAAAAGCTTCACATTTATCTAACTTTTGTGGGCACTATGCTTTTGTCTCTATTACAGAACCCACTAAGGTAGATGAAGCATTTTTGGAGCCTGAGTGGATTCATGCCATGCAAGAAGAATTACATCAGTTCGAGCTCAAAAACGTCTGGGAACTGGTCAAATGTCCAGATCCTTGCAAGCACAATATCATTGGCACAAAATGGATCTATCGCAACAAGCAAGACAAAAATGGCCTTGTGGTAAGGAATAAGGCACAGCTTGTAGCTCAAGGCTACACACAGGTTGAAGGAATTGATTCCGATGAAACTTTTGCACCTGTTGCTAGACTTGAGGCTATTCGCATATTACTTGCTTATGCTAACCATCATGATATCACTCTATATCAAATGGATGTGAAAAGTGCATTCCTCAATGGTAAGCTTGAGGAAGAAGTATATGTTGCTCAACCCCCAGGTTTTGAAGATCCAAAGCATCCTGACAAAGTCTTCAGACTCAATAAGGCTCTCTATGGCCTCAAGCAGGCCCCACGAGCATGGTATGATACTTTGAAGGAATTTCTTATGAAGAAAGGCTTCAAACCCGGTTCACTCGACCCTACTCTTTTCACTAAATCTTATGATGATGAACTGTTTGTGTGCCAAATATATGTTGATGATATTATCTTTGGCTGTACTGACCAACGTTATAGTGATGAATTTGCCTATATGATGAGTGAAGAATATCAAATGTCTATGATGGGAGAATTGAAATTCTTCTTAGGTCTTCAAATTCATCAACAACACAATGGCATATTCATATCTCAGGAGAAATACCTCAAGGATGTTGTCGGGGATATACCCCGCTGTATGACCCGGCCGGAGTCGTAACCCGGCTGGGACTTGGTAAACCGGCGGAGAGCTAAGACAGAAAGTCAAGACAGATGGCTAAGTCAAGACGGTAAACCGGCTGGTGGTAAACCGGCAGACAATGTTAAACCGGCAGACAATGTTAAACCGGTAGACAATGTTAAACCGGCAAACAGTGATAACTGGGTTGTCAGGAGTTAAGAAGCCCATGAAGATAAGTTAGAATAGTTAAGTCTTAAGTCCGAGTTGGACTCTACATGTAACCCGCCTCTTCAACATATATAAGGAGGGGTAGGACTCCCCAAAGAGGGACAAGGAAGAAAGAAACAATCTCTAGGGCTAGACACAACTAGAGGAGAGCCGGTTTACGGCGACTCCCTCGTGATGATAATGAGATCTAGCCTCAAACAACATGTAGGGTTGTTACTGGATGATGTTTCCCGGAGTCCGAAGCTGTCTAAACCCTTGTCTTGTGTTGCGTCTCTCGATTCCGCTCAACCCCTCTCAAGCTACCACATAGATGCATTGGCCTCGCAACTAAGTCCTCACACTAAGGACATCTGCCGTGACAAATTCATGACATTTGGCGCCCACCATGGAGCCCGCGCACGGTGGTGTTGAGTTCTTGAAGGGATCTCTATCAGGGATAGAGAAATTCATAATTTTTTCAGATGAAGAAACACCGGTCTAAAAGGATCCGCGTCAGCTTTGTGTTCTTTGGTCCGGCTTTACAATCCGTGAAATATAAGTTCTAAAAAGTCAGGGCATCGTCAATGCGCCACGACAAATCGGCGAGATCAACAGAATCACAAGTTGCGAGATCAATAGGAAATTCATCAGGCACTGCCATGGTCAGCTACAAGCTAGTATGCCTGAGATCGGTTCATACAAGGATTGTTCCGAGGTAGATCCGGAAAAGCGCCTGCTTGTAGTTACCGCTAGAAGCTTGATTGAAGGAATTGCAAAGATCAGTCGGTTTGAGGGACAAATCGCCGAGACTGGCAGGTTCTTATGGTTCCGTTTTCCATATCCAAATCCAATTTGGAGATCGTATAAAGAAATCAGGTGGTCGTACGGCTGCGTTGGAATCTATTCCTCTCATTATGACAAACTAGTACTTGAAGCAGTACATGTGGAGCAAATCAAGGTCTCCGTGCTTGTAGGAAAGTAATTGCTGATGGTCAAACAAGGGCAAGAGCATCACATGGTAGCTGTGCATAGCATGGGAAAATACTGATGCCATACTGGCCACGGGCTGTAACATCTTTTCACCATGCCTGAGTACCGCCACAGGTCTGCACGCTGTGACTCGCCGATCCCTCCTGCCCCGTCAACCGCTGCCTGTCCGAGGGGGGTTACCGCCGGTTCGTTCCCCTGCTTCGAAGCCGCAGCAGTCAAAACATCAGCTCCGACGAGCCGTCCCCGCGCCAGGTCACCTCTGTCAAAACCGCCGCGTGGGCTTTCCTTGACCTGCTGTCGTTCACATGGTCCGGTCGTCTCCATCACCGCGCGTCAAACCGCCCTCGCCCCCATGCGAGCACGCCCACGCGGTCACATCGCCACCACCGCGGACATGCACCCTGTCGCCTTGTCACGGCCTGTTGCCCCCGAGCCGGCCATGCTTTCGGAGTCGCCATGGTCACCGCTCGCTTCGAGCTGCTGCGGGCCGGTCATGTCTTGCCTTCAAGCCGCCGACACGGCCGCGTTGAGCTGCTGTGAGCCGTCGTTCCAAGATGCCTGCTATAATCGCTGGCGCTGCCTCGTGGTCATTGTCGAGCCACCGGGACTGCTGTACAATCTGGCCGGCTGCCATGGATGGATCCACCGGGTCGATTCTCCCGTGTTGAACCGGCCATGGCCGCGCGTCGTGCCTTGCCGGATCGACACCCTTCTACTTCTAAACCGCCGCGTCGCCGGGTCACCGTCTGCATCCTCGCCCTCGCCAGCGTCTTCAACCACCGAGCTGGCCCCTGCCGAGCCGTCTCTGTTATGGTCCAATGCCTCAAATCGCCTGACCACGCCCTTGCATCAGAGTCGCATCGTCCGGGCCGAATTGACCCGACCTCGAAACACTTCCATCGTGGTGATAAGCGCTGAGCCGCCGTGCCTTGCCTCCGGACCACGGAGGACCACTCTGAGTCGCCCTATCTCTGGTTCCAACCCGGACCTAGCCTCGCTAAATCGCCGCCGGGCTGCCGCGGACTCGCCCCGCTGCCTGAACCTGCCCTGCTGCTTTGAGCCGCCTTGCCGGTTCGATGCCTCTGCCGCGGCCTCTCTCCGAGCCGCTGCCGTGGGCCACCACACTTGTAGACTTGCTAAACTGCCCCGCCGGCTTGATGATTCGGCCACGACCATCTGATTCCGACTCGTCCTCGCCTGGCCTCTGCTCAGGCTGCACGCCCGCGGACCTCCGGTTCGAGTCACCGCCCGTTCTGCCATGCCCCCGCGGCTTTGCGCTAAGTCGCCGTCACGAAATCATCGCAACAAATCGCCTCTACTGCGGTGACTACAACCCGCCGGCTGGTTTGCGCCTACGACCTGCCGGTTTAAACCGCCGCATCCCCGCCATCGCCGGTTTGCGCCTCCAACTCCTCGGCCGTTACCGAGCCGCCGTTCCCGTGACGCGGTGCCGCCCGAGCGCTTCTACCGCAAGGCCGCCTGAATAAACCGCCCCGTCGCCACGGCTTGCCGGCGCCGCCTCGTTTCGCCCTGAATTTGAGCGGCCGCCACCACAGCCTTACCCCACTTCCACCCACGCCGGTCTCCGCTTCAGTCTCCGTCACCTTCTTCTGCTCCGAGTCAGCCGCAAGACAGCATGCAGCCGAGCCATCCTCCACTCGCCTGGTTCGACGACCGAGAGCCCGCTCGCCCACACGGCCTTGGCCTCGGTCGGCTCCGGCCGCAGACACAAGCTTTGGCCGCTCTTCGCTCCACTCCGGCCGACCTCCGCGAGCCGCCTCCCGCCTCGCTCCTCCTCGTGCCACTACGCTGTTCCCGCACCGCGCCAGGGCCGGTTCTTGCATCGCCCCTGCTGGCTTGCCGCCCCGCTGTGTCCCCGCTCTGGTCGTCCTATCACACGGGTTGCGCCCGTACGCTCCCTTTCAGATTGATGAAAAAATGAGGAGAAGTTTGGCCCGGTGGATACAGAGATAGGCATCAGGCCTCTTGGTTTAAAAAAAGGGGAAGGCAGAAACAGATAAGAGAGAAGAAGTGGAGGACCTGCTACGTGCATGGATTGTGCGGCCAGAGTGCTAATCACATGCATATTATATTCACTTTCCATTAACCTACAGTACCTTCACACACGGTTCAAATCTGCAACTTGATATTATCCAGCAACGTGGGTGCTCAGTGATACATTAGACGTGCATCTGTCCGGTTATTTTTGATCCAAGCACGTCCCAACATCCGTGATCATCCGACAAAAAATATCAGGTGCTATCTTGTCTATTTATTTTTAGTGCATATTGTTTTTGTCAAAGAACAATTACTTTGATCTGTGTATATACAAGACAATCATTCACTACAAATATGGTTTATACCATGGATATGGAACACAGGCTGATAATGTTCTGCCCGACGATAGTCCGTGACATATTACCTGTTGAATGGACGTGCACAAGTCGCCGCCCTTGCGGCCCGGTCTACATCGACTTGCCGGGATCGCGTTTGATCGATGTTCAATGGATGTGCACAAAGCCGCCGCCTCTGCAGACCTGGTCTACATTGACTCGCCCGTCCGTGCCGGTTTGCAGCACCGGTGCCAATTTTTCCGTCCGCACCGTCTTGCAATGCCGTGATATGCAGCCGATTCATCTGTCCGGGCCTGCTTCTGATGCTGCGGGCATCTTTGATGTCTGTCTCTCGCGGCCTGGTCTACATCAACACACTGGGCCACACCTGTCTGCATGAGCTATTTATTGAGTATGAGCAAGTCACTACTTGGGTAGCCCGGTTTTTCTTCCAATACATTGGAGGCAAATTATCGTTCAGCCGCCGTCTGCACTGGATGGATCAATGGACATATGCACAAATCACTGCAACTACAGTTTGGTAAACTTCAAGGAGCCAGTTGGAAGGAACCATTGACCAAGTTGCTGACATGGCTCATATGGGATCATTTAGAAATCCACCGCAGTCACCTCAATCTTCTGTGGATTTACATCGCGTTATTAACACCGATGATATATACCT
The DNA here is from genome assembly GCF_002162155.2 of Triticum dicoccoides. Lineage (NCBI taxonomy): Eukaryota > Viridiplantae > Streptophyta > Magnoliopsida > Poales > Poaceae > Triticum > Triticum dicoccoides. The sequence goes on along the minus strand of NC_041382.1, from coordinate 585,724,056 downwards.
TCTGCTATGATCAAGTACGTAGAATTTCAAGACAACTCCTTGAGTCATCTTAAAACTTGGGAGCTACGATGATATGATGCAGTAAGTCTTGCCAGTTTCAGAAAATTCAAGTGCCCCAGGATGTTGAAGGGAAACCCGTCCCGGAGGCTACTGTTATATTGATAAAAAATTAAAGGCCGTCAGAAATATTCCGGCTCACAATGATGCTTCCGGTTTATAGTCCGGCTTAAGGGGAATCCCGTCTCCCACATAGCGCTGAAGCCCTTAGTATCTGGTTCAAATACGGTTTAAGAGGAAACTATCTCTTGCAAAGCTCTGAAGCTCTCAATATCAGGTTCAAAATCCCGGTTCAAGAAGAACTTATCTCTTGCAAAAAGTTAAAGGTTGCCAAAGAGGACCTGTTGCCATGATGCGCGGTTCAAACATGGGTATCCTGCCTTATTGTCTTATCATATTATTGATCACTTGGGGGCTTGGTCATATTCGAACCATAGCTACACCTCTTGATCGGCGTAAGGCCACCAGGGAAATCAATTAGGGGCCAAAGAGAGTGTTGCAAAAAGCACCAACTCAAACATAGACACCCATTGAGCACAACTCACAAAGTTACTTGGGGGTTCTCTGTGCAAAGCAATAAAGAGTTTGAAAGGACCCTTGTAATTGGCTATCAAGCCACGGCTTGGAAGCCTGGTGTATTCACCTAAAACCCCGGGTTAACCTGCCTTCATCAAGTAAGCCACTCCTATCCAGGTAATCCTAGCATGACCCGCCGAACGTTTGACAAGTCAATCTTATACAGACCCTGAACTTGTCAAAGTTAAAATGACGATTGGTTAGTTGGAGGCCCATCTTAAAAGGCTTTGCAAAATGGTTTAACTCAGCGGCCTGGCAGCCCATGAAAAGCCTCGAATTTGGGCCTGGCAGCCCTTGAAAAACCTCGACTGCACGATTTTATTTGCCTTTGTCAAGATTTATCTCTTTTGATAAATTTTATGTTGAACTGGCATCTCTTGACCCGGCATGACTATCAGTCATCAAATTAACCCGGTGTTCGTTAACCCGGCTCGACTTTCAACTACAAGTTGTCAGTACATAATCACTTATAATCCGGTGTTTATTGACCCGACCTGGCTTTGGACTATAAGTCGCCAGTATATATTTGGATTGCGCCATTGGAATTATGCGCTTATAAATCATTGGGTATATTATTCAAATAGCCAACATGGCTGGATTTTAATTATGGTTATCAATAACCAGTATTATGATTAAGGTTTCCAAAATCGCTTTTGCGCAATGGCTATCATATTATCAATAGATATGATTTATTCTACAATTGAAGGAATAGTCCCGAGTTGCTGCAGGCTTATGACCCGACACTTGGGGGCTACATTATTTCAGTTGAAATTATATTAAATACACAAGTATCATGTCACTGCAAGCATGCACCATGACACTTGGGGGCTAATGCAAAGTCATTTTTTTGCTCACCTTATTGAAGACCCGACTCATCACATGGTAATGAGCCGGCCCTTGGGGACTACCAATTGCCTCTGTCAACAATTTAAGGTACAAAGCTTTTTATCCATTACATTGAAGGGTCCACTACTCAGTTGGTAAAGCACAAGGCTCTTAACCTCGCGGACGTGAATTCAAGCCCCATGATGGGGGTTACATCATATGATGTTATTTTCATTGAAGAATATATCAAAGTCCCAACTCAATATTATCTTACTGACCCGGCCCTTGGGGGCTACACACTGATGATCAAAGTTTATAAGATTATATTGACAAAGTCACTGCTCATTATTGCATAATGACCCGGCCCTTGGGGGCTACACTGGTTGAAGTTTTTATGAGAATAAGGCAATTTCAAGTCCCAGGTTGCTGCAAGCATGACAACTCGGCACTTGGGGGCTACATGTGTAGCATACTCAATTCTGACTAGTGATTGATGAACAACCTGGATTTCTTCAAGATTGTGATATTCATATTGAAGCAAGTCTTAAGCTGCTGCTATGCTACCTTCTTAAGACTTGGGGGCTACAAGTGATAGGCATATAAGAGGTATATTTTCAAGCTTCATGTTAACTACAGTTATGACCTGGTGCCATCAATATTTGTAAACCGACAATGATAAACCGGCGAGTTCAAGTCTTAAACTGGCACAGTTCTACATTCTCAAACCGGCAAGTTCTACATTCTTAAACCGGCTGAAGATCAAATGGGTATTTCAAAGGCCAATATTTTTGTTAAGCATTGGGAGCTGAAGTCAAAGGAGTTATTCTTCACAATATTTCACTATGACAAACCGATGTCAGCAAATTGATTATGAAGCTGGTCTATTGACTCGGATTTTCTAGAAGGAAATGACAAGGATTCAAAGATGATCAGGATCAGTTTAACATGGATAAATCCAAATTATACTGGGGGCTAATGTTGGGGATATACCCCGCGGTATGACCCGGCCGGAGTCGTAACCCGGCTGGGACTTGGTAAACCGGCGGAGAGTTAAGACAGAAAGTCAAGACAGATGGCTAAGACAAGACGGTAAACCGGCTGGTGGTAAACCGGCAGACAATGTTAAACCGGCAGACAATGTTAAACCGGCAGATAATGTTAAACCGGCAGACAATGTTAAACCGGCAGACAATGTTAAACCGACAGACAATGTTAAACCGGCAAACAGTCATAACTAGGTTGTCAGGGGTTAAGAAGCCCATGAAGATAAGTTAGAATAGTTAAGTCTTAAGTCCGAGTTGGACTCTACATGTAACCCGCCTCTTCAACATATATAAGGAGGGGTAGGGCTCCCCAAAGAGGGACAAGGAAGAAAGAAACAATCTCTAGGGCTAGACACAACTAGAGGAGAGCCGGTTTACAACGACTCCCTCGTGATGATAATGAGATCTAGCCTCAAACAACATGTAGGGTTGTTACCGGATGATGTTTCCCGGGGCCCGAAGCTATCTAAACCCTTGTCTTGTGTTGCGTCTCTCGATTCCGCTCAACCCCTCTCAAGCTACCACATAGATGTGTGGGCCTCGCGACTAAGTCCTCACACTAAGGACATCCACCGTGACAAATCCACGACAGATGTACTGAGAAAATTCGGTATGCAAGATTGCAAAGGCATCAAAATTCCTATGCCCACAAATGGCGATCTGTGCACTAATGAAAATGGTATCGACTTCGATCATAAGGTATACCGCTCCATGATTGGTTCTTTATTGTACTTATGTGCATCTAGGCCAGATATTATGCTTAGTGTTTGCATGTGTGCCTGATTTCAAGCTACACCGAAGGAATCACACCATAAGGCTGTGAAGCATATTCTTCGATATCTAGCTCAGACACCAACACTTGGAGTATGGTACCCCAAGGGCTCGGCTTTTGATATCATTGGATATCCTGACTCTGACTATGCTGGTGATCGTGTGGACCGCAAGTCAACATCTGGTACATGTCATTTCCTCGGACGATCTTTGGTCTGTTGGTCCTCGAAGAAACAAAACTGCGTATCACTATCTACTGCTGAAGCTGAGTACATTGCCGCTGGTTCTTGCTGTGCTCAATTGCTATGGATGAAGCAAACTCTCAAGGACTACAGCGTCAACATGAAGAATGTGCCTCTCTTTTATGACAATGAGAGTGCCATCAAGATTGCTCACAACCCAGTTCAACACTCGAAGACAAAGCACATTCAGATTCGTCATCATTTTCTTCGCGATCATGTGTTGAAGGGCGACATTTCTATTGAGCATGTGAAGACTGAAGAACAGCTAGCCAATATCTTCACAAAGCCCTTGGATGAGAAGAGATTTAGCAAGTTGCGGTGTGAGCTAAATATCTTAGAATCTTCGAATGTTCTTTGAAAATGACACTCATCCTAACACTTATGCAAAATTGATGACTTAGATGTGCAACACATGAAGAAACATTTTTCTTCAAATCAATGAAGAATAACACTCTAAGTGTGAATAAATTAACGAAGAATTTGATTCTCAGAACCCTATGACAATTGTACGCGGTGTCTGAAATCATCATTCTTATACGGTGGGTCACGCCACCACAAAAAGTTGAAAATCCTCAATTTGAGTTTTTTTGAAATTCCTCAGTTGTTCAAATTCTTCAACTTTGCATTGTCTTCACTGTTTCCGTCGTTTTTCTTCATT
>NC_041382.1:585667421-585719635 GCF_002162155.2 Triticum dicoccoides | reverse complement strand
ACAGCATTCACTTACGGCTATTTCTTCAAGTTGGTTTTTCTGCTAAGTGAATGTGATCGGACCCTTCCCCCTCTATGCTATACTCAACCCAATCTGTTCACAAATTCTTCATGTGCGTTCTATTTGAAACTCGTTCAAAATCTTCACTGTGTCGTTGTCAGCTGAAGAAATTGCGAACGGAACTTTAAAACCTATCTTATCTAAATTTTCGGCTTGGTCACTCAAACCGTTCCGCATCCCACAATATACTTATCTATTCACCCACGATCTCACACAATCTCCACTTCTCAGTACGTGGGGACACGTGTCAAGCGAATGAGAAGGGTCAGGGGCACGTTCGTCCAAATTCTTTGGGCGAACAGTTTTTCACCGTGGCTATAAATACCCCCTTCCCCTTCCTCACTTCCTTTACTCCGCTCGACCTCTCTCCAGCTCGAGCTTCTCAAACCCTAGCACCGCCGCTACTTCATCGTCGCCGATGAGGAAGAGCTTCACTACCTCGACCTCGTCGCCGTCGTACTCGCGCCGGCCGCGGAAATCTTCACTCCACCGCCGCCGTAGCTGTCTTCCTCCGCTGAGTTAGGGCGTGGAAGATCTGCACTAACGAACTTCACATCTCCACATTCCAGTTCGCCGTGTTCTTCATCCAGGGTAATTAAAAGTTACTTTTACTGCCCTCTTTGATTCAAATGATTTCTACAAAATCCTCAAAGGTGTTTTTCTTCATATCTTCACACGCTAAAACACCTCACATATCACCTGTTCTTGATTTGTTTCTCTAAGCTATGTTTTTCTTCAAGATTCCTCAAATGTGTGTATTTTTGATCTATACATCTCTGGAACCTGAGACTAAGAACGCTTAGTGAAATTCTTCAAGACTCGTCTGGTCAATTCCTCAAACTTGTTCATTTTTACAAAACCTTCTAAGAACGCACATGACCTCTCCAAATTCCTCGCAACTATACTCTGTTCACAGGTACTCATGTCAGCTGCTGAATCACTAGGTTCTCATCAACTTAACTCATTTGCAGCGTTCCTCGAAGAAAAGTTGCATACCTCTTCAGAGAATTCAATTGTTCAAATTCCTCAACTGAAGAAAATGGCTGATGGTAAGAAGCCACAAAAAGGAGGAAAGAGGCATGAGGTCAACACTGCCTTTGAAATACCTGAGGACATCTATGCTGGGTACTGCATACCCCCTGAGGAAGATAAAAATCAGCGCAAGGTGCGCATTCAAAAGATTGAGAGGAGATGGGCAAGAGAGTGGAGGGAGTACAGATATGTCACTCCAAAGTATATGAAGAAATTTGCACTAAATCCTCCATGCCCAAGACCTCCGTTGGCACATGGCCAAATAGCTGATCCCACCAGCCTCAAGCGCGGTGACGACTATCCTGATGAATGGGCCAAGTGCCAGGCCAAGTTCGCCAAACAAGCAAAAGATGCAGTGAGGAAATTCAATAAAGACTCTGCTACCGCTGCTGCTGTTGAGGCCTCTGTAAAGCCGAAGAAGGCCATACAAAAGAAGCCTGCTCACAAGCTCAGTGCTTCACCAGTAATGCCCTCATGGCCAGATTCCTCAAAGCCCTCACGGCAAATTCCTCATGCTGCTCCTGCTCCTCCAAAATCTTCAGCTGCTCCGACCAAATCCTCAGCACCTGTGCATCTCACCACATGCCAAAGGACCACAGGCATATCCATTACCTCAGGAGCCTCTGCAAGTTCCTGAGCTGCTCCATCTCTTCTGAAGAAGAAGACCACTGCTGGACGAGGTCCTCAACCAAGTCCTCACAAGAAACAAGTTGCTTTCCAAGCGCCCTCTGATGATGATGAGGCTGATGATGAAGAACTAGCAGAAATCATCAGAGACAGGCAAGTCAGGGCCGCTAGAGCCAAGGGCACAAGTGTGCCTCTACTTTTGGATCCAAAGTTGATCCTCAAATACATTGATGTTTGGCACAAGGATCCCAACACTCCCATGCCTAACTTCAAGCTGACACCTGGCCAAAGTCATATGTTGACTCATTTCATACAAGAAGAAAAATAGAAGTTTGAGAAGGCCAGGAAGATCAAGAAAGCGCAGTACAAAAAGGAGCGCTACCTGAAGAAAAATGTTGTCTCTATGACAACCGAAGAACTCATCAATATACAGTTTGAGATCAAGAAACTCAGTGATGAATTTGACGCATACCGCGCTGATTGGCTTGGAGCCAAGGTTTGTTTTGTGAGACTTGCTGACAACTTCACCTCAAATGTTGCAGCCCCAACGCAACAGGAAATTCCTCAGGCTGAAGCATCTGCTCAGCTGACTGAAGAATATGCCAACACCGCTAATGAAAATCAGGCTGCTGAAGAAAATGTGAGTTCCAGGGCTGATGACTGCATTCCAGCCGTTGATGACATTGCCAGGGCATCCACTAGTGGTGCGCCTGAAGAAAATGAAGAAGTCAGGGCAACTACATCAGTTGTACCCAAAGAAATTCAACCCAATTCCTCTGCTCCTCCTGCACCTACACCAACTCCAATCCTTCCATCTGCATCAGATGTGAAGAAGACTAAGGCTGCAGAGCGTGCAACAGTGAAGAAAAGGAAGGCATCAACTTCATGAGATTCTTCAGCCCCGAAGAAGATGAAGCCATTGACTAGCTCGTTTGCAAACCCCATTGATGTTGTTCCTATCTCAACCATGCCATCAAAGGACCTTGTTGCTTTTGATGAAGAATATGTGATTCCAAGTGAATTTGAAGAAGACAATCCCTCTGTTGCTTCGTCAGAGCAGATGGATGAAGAAATTGAAGTGGATACAATCCCTTAAACACCAGTTGTCTCCTCACCTATGCCTCACTTTACTGCTGAAGAGGCCGGCATTGAAGAAATGGAAGATGAAGATGTGGACATTGGATGTACCACACCTGTGCTAAGTGATGAATTTGGGAAAGTCAGCACCCCAACTCTCCACTCTTCACACCATTGCAACAAATTCCTCAGTCCCCAAAAACTATTGTACAAATGGGATCTAATGAACCACATGCCACACCGTCTGTCCATGAAGGAATTCCAGCCACTAGTGCTGAAGATCATGTAAATGAAGAATTGTCGTCCCAGGCTGCCGCTGAAGCAGCACCTGAAATTCCTCAGCCCGTGGAGCCTGAGATCGAGATCCCGGAGGTTGTGATGCAATTGACTGACACTCGTCACCCTAAGCCAAATGATCCCTTCTCGAAGAAGCAGAAATTCAAGGCTAATGATTTCTTCGGCGAGCACGTGTTCTTCACTGACTACAATCCTTATGACTCTGCTCGTCTAAGGAGGAAGCGTTTCTGGACCGCAAGCCAGGCCAACTTCTATTCTTCACTGCTTTGCAACAAAGAAAAAATCTTCTACCATGAGCATATTCCTCACGTGGACATGGAATCATTACCTTGCTTCTCTCATGTGCTCAGTGTTCTTCATGATGCAAGCCTCCTCAACTTTTGCTCTGACATTGTTGATTGGAATCAAGAGCTTATTCTTCAGTTCTACGCTACATTGCATATCACAGGTGATCCTGAAGATATCAACACCCGGGTCTTGGACTGGATGACCGAAAATACTCACTATAAGGCACCGGCCTCTGAATTGCTTCACGCCATGCCCATCAGTCCACCCAGTGAAGGAGCTCGTTGCCTGTATCATGAACAAGAACTCATAGCTCATTACATGCAAGTGTTAATGAAGCCTTTGAAGCCCGGTCAAGCCCCAAGGACCAAATTCCTCGTGAAGGATTTACTCTATGTGCCCAGAACTGTCTACCGCATTCTGACGAGGACAATGAGTCCCATCAAAGGCCACGACTCATTTGATGAGGAAATAGTTGGCATCATGAAGAATCTGCTATTCGACATCATTCATAGCATTCCTATCAACTATCACGATTTCTTCATGAGGGCTCTGGCAAATGCTGCACTTTCTCCGTTTAAGCTGAAACCTTATGCACCTTGGATTATGAGATTCCTCAGGACAAGGTCTTCACTCAACTACAAGGCTGATTTTCAGAATCACCTTAGCTATCTGCCCCCGATTGAAGTCCTCAAGCAGGCTTTTACTTCAATTGATGAAAACGGCAAGGCTCCTGCAGTCATTGATGAAGGCATTTGTCCATTGGATGGTCAGTTTCGCAGAGCTGCATCTTATTCCACCAATGATGACTCTACCACACATGACTTTGCTGCCAATGCACCCAAGTATACTCCTCAAGCCACTGCTCCTCGTGTGATGACTGGCCGTGAGCTTCTGCTTAGTCTTCACCAGAAGGTGGATCTAAACCATAAATGGGTTAAGCGTTAGTTTGGTTCATTTCTTCACAACATGACTGCTACATCCAATGCAGTGAAGAAAAACCATTACTACCTCCATGAAGTCTTCGATCGCACCTGGGCCATTCTATCACCTTTGTATGGTGAAGAAGATCTCAAGAAAATGGGTCTCAAGGAAGATTTTGACTGGTCTGCACCTCCACCGAAGAAATTCAAGAAGGTCAAGGTTCCTTCTTTGGTGTCCAGCTCATATTCTTCATCACGCGATACCGACGAGTATGAAGACTTGGACGACACCGCGGCAGGCCCTTCCACGACAAACGACCCCAACAACGCTGGCGCTCCTTCATCAACTTGATATTCTTCAGGGGCGTTAGTCCTCATTTTGGATCCTTTTGGTCATTCGATGACAAAGGGGGAGAATTTTGAGTTAGTCTTGAAGCGGGTCTGTCTATATGGGTGTTTTTTGCTAAGTTACAACTCTCGTTCTTCTGAAACTTTATTGGATCGAGTTGTAAACTTAAACCCGATGGTGCTCTGATACGTTTGATGTGTTTTTCTGCATGCTTATTCCTCATATATGTTAATGCACGCATGCTGAATTACATCAGTCGCCATATTTCATCATGCATTTCAAATTCCTCATTATGATATGTCAAATGCGTGTATGAATTACAAGATATAGGGGGAGATCTCCATGATTCTACTCTTCAAGTGTGCATTGCTTCAAAAGCAAATTCCTCACTATGCACATCTTCAGGGGGAGTTCTTCTATACCTTGCAATCAAATTCCTCAATATCAGTATTTTACACTTCATATGTTTATCCCCATTGAAAAATTAACCTATATTGTCATCAATCACCAAAAAGGGGGAGATTGTAAGTGCATCTAGTGCCCTTTAGTGACTTTGGTGTATTGAAGACTTATAGGTTAAGGGACTAATGTGTTTTTGAGTGTACACGGGTCTATAAGTCTATGAGGAGTTTGATATTTACAGAGAAAGTCGACCCCTAAAAATGAGGTTCTTCGACTGAAGACTTTGGATTTCTGAAGACTTTCTGAAGACTTTGAAAGTGAAGAAATTGGTGCAATCCTGAAGACTTGGTATTCATTCGAGGAACATGAAGCATGAAGACTTTTGTTTTCGTAGTTTCATTTTCTCTTTCTTGAGTCATAGGAAACATCATACTGTTAAAGGGGGTCGAGGAAATACTAAGGAAAAATTTCCATGTGATGCTCAACTGAAAATCCTACACCTACCAATCCCTTCGAGTGAAGCCATTGGAAATCTCATACAGTTCAGTCATATTCTTCAGTGACAGAGATGAAGTTCTTCTGGTCTTTGAGGAATTTGTTCTGACTGAGGAGTTAGGAATTTGCCAGTGCGGATTGCGTACACAGTGAGGAACATGCTAGCCCTGAGGATTTTGCTACTCAAAATTCCGACCGTTGCTGTGCTATGCGCCAGCTGTCCCAAAATATCTACCCACCTAACAGTCATATCGTTGAAGGGCATTTATGTCTTATCATGTCGGGCTGCTCCCTAGGCTATAAATAGCTGCCCCCTACAACCACTAGTTGGTTGGCTGCTCCAAGAGAGAAACTGACACTTGTCATTTGAGAGCATCCCATCCTCCGAGGACTTTGAGCGAAAATCATCATTTGAGGAAAACCAAAACCCAAACACCTACAAACCCCAAGTGATTGAGCATCACTGAAGAGATTGATCCTGCGTGGATCCGACGCTTGTTACCTTTGAAGACTGTGCTTCTTCCAGACAGTTATGCGTCAAGGTCTAGAGCATCCAAGAGGAATTGTGGATCGCCGAGTGACCAAGTTTGTGAAGGTTTGGAAGTCACCTAAAGACTTACCACGAGTGATTGGGCGAGGTCTTTGTGACCTTAGCTCAAGGGGAATACGGTGAGGATTGAGTGTTCTGGACTGCATGTTCAGAACTGGGTGTCCGGGACTGTGTGTCCTCAGTTTTAAATACCTAGCCGCCCTAACCAGACGTACAACTGTCACAACAGTTGGAACTGGTCTACCAAATCATTGTCTTCACCAAGCACACTGGTTCTATTTCCTCAACTCTTTCATTTCCTCATAACTGTGTTGAGTGCTTGTTCGTATCTGTGTTTGAAGACTTTGACTGAAGACTTTCTTAATTTCCTCAGTTCAATTTCTTCAGTCTATTAGTCTTTATCCTATGTTATCTTGTGTTATCCTGTGCTTACGCTTTTTGTACTCTGTGCTTGTCTTCATTTCATCATGATGACTATGCTTGTGTTCTGTTATGTTTACTTTTGAGTACTTATTCCGCTGCTAGTAGTTCTTCGCTAAGGAATTTCCTCACCTACAAATTCCTCAGTGAAGAATTCATAAAAATCGCCTATTCACCCCCCTCTAGTCGATATAATGCACTTTCACATCTTTAGTATAATATTTCCAAGATGGGAAGATACACATATACGATTTAACAACATCAAATGCGATAGATGCTAAACTACGACTAGCTGGTTGTGCTTCCTCCACAGGAATAGGCATACTAACTGGTGGAGTTGGGGTTCGCCGTGGTAGTACTGGCCCTTTGGGCACTGGAGCTGCCTTACTAACTGCTCTTGTTTGGGAGCTCTGTGGTGGAGATGGTGCTGTGTCAACATGAACTGGGTTACTATCTGCTGGGGTTGGGGTTAGATTGGGTGAAGCTGGTTCTCTGTCCATCGCAGTAGGGGTACAATCTGCGAGAGTTTGGATTATGTGTGGTAGGACTGGTTCTCGTGCATGTACAACCGGGGTGCTATCTCCACCAAGAGGTAGCACTATTTTATTTGAAGACCGTGTTTTTAGTCCGCTAGATGCTGACATCACCCGCTCTAATTCAAATGGATGATAAACAGGAAACATAGTTGAATGTACAGACATTATATGAGAGACATATGCAATAGATAGTGTGGAAAAAAGAGGGCATGAAATAGTTGACATGTATATTGTTTAACTAAAATGGATAGCATGACATAATTTCACATATATGATGTCTATCTAAACTGGATAGCATAGCATAACATAATTCAAAGATATGATGAATAACTAAACATGATCGCATGACATAATTCACCTACATGTTATCTAAGTAATCAAGATCGCATCATTTAATTCACATATGTGATTTATATGCTAAACAGAGGGCATTAGATATGATGTCTGAACTAAGAACATGGTGTTGAATATTGTGTATATGATGTCTAATCTATGCAATGCAAGACACCATATGCATGATATGAGCAGTATGACCATGCCAAGTTAGAGCATACACCTCGATGGTGGAATAGGACTGGTCATCTGTCTCTGAGTCCATCTCTGAGGAGCTATCAGGACCCAACAAGAGATCTGCTTCGAGAGGTAGCACTGTCTGCGCTAAAGGCCTTGTTTTCACTCCAGATTTTTCAATCTCCCACCCAAATGGCTGATTCACAGGAAGAGTAGTTTAATGTACAAACATTGTCGATAAATGGAAATGTAATGAAGAAAAGGATGGGCAAGATATCATTCAAATATATGATGCCTGGTTAAACAGGATGGCATTGCACATTTCACGTATATTATGGCTATCTAAAAGACATGAGACTGCACAATTCCCATATATGATATAGAAACTAAACAGGTGGCATTAGAGAACATGTCTGAACTAAGTAGATGACATATATGATGTCAAAAGTAGGCACTGCAAGGCAACATATGCATGATATGACTAACATCATCATGCCAAGGTAGAGCAAACACCTTGGGGGGTAAATAGGAGTGGTCAACGGCGTCTAAATCCGCCTCAGAAAAGATATCTTCCTCTGGATTACAATCTGGAGAGGGATGGGGAGGATTTACCATTGAACCCACCATGGAGCGATGTCTGCATGACATTGTATTGCCACGCAAAACTCTTCTCTTTTTCTCTACATGTTTAGCATGACTGTGTACAATATCTGACATGCATATGAAAAAATATGGTGAGATTATGTAAGGAGAGCATGCATAAATTTAGAGTGATGGCAACAACCAGTGGATGGATCCAAAAATAATGATAGCAGGCTAATGATTGCTTTAATTTAATAAAAAGATAGATGATGATTGCTTTACTATTTGTTTCCCACCCAAGATGAACAACATAGGCATACCCTAGGTGAACCAGATATTAGACAGAGATACTATTCATTGCTTCCTCGATATGGGCCCCACAACTAATTTAGAACTCAAGTTTGAACATTAATTTGGCCCTGACTTGGAGTCCAAGAGGTGAACAGAACGATAAAGTAGCAGGTAATTTTAAGCAATGCATAACATAAGCAGAAACAAAAGAGTGCGACCTCTCTTGTGGACCCATTTACTCCTCAGGTTCATCTGCTGAGTCGATGATGGTGATGCCGTTGCGGTGGGTGCCGGCCGCAGGGAAGGAGATCTGAGGCGGCGAAAGACGGTCAGGAGTCGTGATGTCTGGTTTGGTGGATGTTTCTGTCGATGGAGCAGCTCAGTTGAGGTGGACGACGTCGCGGCAGGAGCAGGACAAACCACACAAAGTTCCCTTCAGCACCTACCTGTAACTGAAGTAATTCTGTAAGGGGCCATTTGGCTTGCATGATTCTAAAAACACAGGGATAGGAAAAACACCGGAATAGGATAGGAATGCACATGGTAAACAGAGCATTTGTAAACACAAGATTTCTGTCAACTTGAGTGTTTGGTTTATAGGAATTGGAAGAGCAGAGGAATGCAAAGAAACATGGCCAAAATAAAGTGAAACCATATGAAAGCGTGTATAGTTAGAATGTTATTCTGCCACTAATGCACTTGGTCTTGTTTTCATGCATAGGATTTTGAAAAGTAGGTCCAGGTGGATGTTTTTCTTCATTCCTTTCAACAAAATGCATGAATAATTGAATAGTAGAGTGTCATTAGAAAATTCCCTATTGCTATGTTTTTCTGTTGAACCAAAATAGCCCTAATGGATCGACATGAATGTATAGTAATAAGTGATGCAACAAGTGTACAACCTCTTTGCCGTAGCCATGTCGACCTCGGCATCATTGGGTTGGTCGCTGAAGCAGTTGAGACAGAGGTGGCTATCCGAGGTGTGGAGGAAGATCTGAGGAATCTGTAGACGGCGTCCAGGGCACTACTCTGTTGTGATGGATTGTTCTGTCATTGGAGCAGCCCCGGTGAGCCGTAAGATGTCAAGGCTGAAGCAGCACAAGACAGACATCGTCAATCTCAAGTGGGATTCTAATAGCATCTCCAATAGATGATGTAAAATAGATGTAAAATTTACATCACCAAAAACCACCCGACTACAACAGATGAGGTAAAAACTGTTGACTCTGAACTTAACTGTCGAAACTGAAATTTACTGTGGAATCTGAATGTTACTGTCGAAACTGAAAGCAATGGTCGCAGAGAGCCACTTGACATGTATTTTAGGGAGGGCATGAAGTTCATCTTCAACCTGCACCCCCTGAGCCGCCAGCCACCATCGGCCGAACCGCCGGCCCCAGCGCCGCCTCACCGCCTCACCACCCCAAAACAACTCCCCACCACTGGTCTGCCGCCGCCCCGGCCAGCCCTATAGGCCCCCCGCCCCCACCCCGAACCCTAGGATAGATAGTGGGGTACCTCTCCGGCGAGCCCTCGTCCCCGTTGTGGGTGGTTCTTCCTTAACTCCGGCGAGCCCCCACCCCCTGAAAATTGACTGACCCAAAAGTCGATTCAGTCGACTGAAGTGTAGCTAAATCGGAGCAGAGCAACAACATGAGCGAGGGGGAGAGGAGCAGCAGCAGTGCGAGCGATCGAGGGAGAGCCGGAGCAGCAGCCGCAGATCCAGCTGGTATGGACGCTGCCGCCAAAGGGGCCTCGCACTGGGGGAGAGCTGCCGTGGAGATGTCGCCTGCGGCGCCGGCTTCAAGGTAGCCGCTCCATGGGGGTGCGGGATGGAGCACCGTCGGTGCCGGGAGGTCGAGCTGAGGAGAAGGTGCGATGCGATGAGTGTACAACCTCTTTGGTGGCGCCGAGTAGGCCTCGGCTTCGTCCGAGGAGTCGGTGAGGATGATGCGGTTCCGGTGGAGCAGGTTAAGGCGGCGCTGTGGGGATGGAGTAGCCGCGATAGACGAGGCGATCATCAGAGCAGCTCCTTGGAGGTGGAGGATGGGGTGACTGAACCGGTGGGACGACGAGATGGATGAGGGACGTCCAGCTGTTGCGGTGGACGATGTTGTCGGGGAAGAGGCTACGGCTAGGCAGCGGTGAGGTGGCGGACGGAGGAGGGTGGGGTTTCGCGGCTGGAGCGGAGAGGTTATGGCGGCCTGGGATTTCGAATGGCAAAAAGGAGGCGATGGGAGGGGGTGAACCATGACTTAGGGACGCGCTTGTCCAAAATGTAGGGTGTGTTACAAAAGTACCCCGCACCGATTTGAACTAGCGGCCCTTTCGGCTCAGGGTTAGAAGAGGGATTTTGCGTGTCGGGATTTGGCAGTTGGAGGGAGTTTTCGCGCGCGTTGTAATTTCGGGATAGCAAGGCGCGGGTTGTGAAGTCGCCAGTTTTGGGAGAACGATATCTGAATTTTCTGGATATAACAAGGTGCGGGTTGAATTTTAGGGACAAGCCTAACATGTAATATTGTACTTGTACGTACCAAATCAATTCGCACTTCCCTCGACCAAAAAGAAAACGAAAAAAATAAAACTATTCACACCACACAAAGAGAGAGTCTTGCCCCGTTTTACTATAAAAATGCTATTTAAAGCTACTCATACCAACAATTTAGTGCAATTAAATGTATTCAGTAGTATGAATCCATGTTATGTCCAATTAAATTTTTTCGCTTGCTGTATAATGCATGTAACCTACTCATACCAACATTTTAGTGCATTCCAAATGTCTATACTATCGCTGCAATTCAAACTGAATTTGAATTCGTTTCTCTATTTCAATAACAATCTACAATCATGATTGTTGCCAACTTCAACCATCATTCGTGTATTACCTTAATAACACACCACATGATTACTACAGAGATAGATATGAACTATGTGTACTACATGAACTCGAATTCTATTTTTTGAATACACTTGATGTTGATTCCAAATAATAGTACATTTGATATACTAATTATATATTCATAATCTAAACCATGTTCCATACGTGTACACCGTGTTTATCACACATAGTATAGTGCCCCGCCCCCTACATTATGACAAGTATTTAGACCTGAGCTGCAAAAGCCACACATTAGCCCAAATTATGATCAATGTTCTATATGTTATATGTAGTACTAGAAAGATGCCCATGCGTTCCACAGAACATCAACATGATCAAGGGGAGGCCTAATTTGCAAATATGGAGGGGGGTGTGGGTATCTTTTTTCAAAATTGCCATAGTTTCCTTCCTATCCGTCAGATATAAATCGGACGGCCTATATTGCAGGATGGCACCATCATCAACAACTTCGTTTTTTAATAAGAGTAGAGATAAAATATATTATATGTAGTATAACATGTTCATAACCACACCATGTGTATCACCGTTATATATATTCACACATGCGTCGGTTTAAAACACTATGATAAATTCTTCAAATATCCGAATTCGCTTTTTATAATGAACTATGATCCTCTATTCATCTTTTACACCCACACAATCTCTTATCTTTGTAGCTAGCTAGCGCTAACTTTCTCTCGTGCATGCAGATGCCTGCATCCCTCTAACCCTCCCTCAGCATTCTCTAGCTCCATCACGCAAATTCGTCTTTTCACTTTAGGTCGTTCACCCATGGTGTGTGTAGCCCCCCAGCTCTTTACGGCACACATCGATCGATATGCCTCTCTAGCCAGGTGTGCCTAGCACAAAACACAAGCTTGCCCTCTTCTCTTATCACCGTCCATGCCTCACTCCCACCACTCTTTTCATCGATCTCATACTCGCACACTTCTCCCCCTCGATATAGTATGACTCTCGCACCACCTCCTAGATGCATCCCTCTCTATCCTTCTCCCTGTGCCTCATTTGCTTCTAACACACACATGCATGTATACCGATCGATCTCCCAACATATACCTAGGTCGACTTTAACTATTCCCCCCCATCGATCGACGTACCTCACAAGTTATGTCTCTCCTTTCTCTGACAAAGGATGATTGATCTTCCTATGTAGTCATGTCTGCTTACCACATCCATATCGCCCCCTCATCATTCGTGCATGCCTCCTGACCCGTCTCTCACACGCACGTGCACAGACAGGCAGCCATCCCCTCTCTTATTGATATTGCAGGCGTGCCCTCCGGTTGTCTAGCAAGCCTATCCCACCATTTGTTAGAAGCAACTCCACTACCACCCCTCCAACACTCTAGCTCTATCTCTCTCCCAACCTTATTTCTCTCCTACACATATGCATGGATGCCGATCGATCTCCCTTAATACATGAGGTAGATCGATCTCCCTTAATACATGAGGTAGGCCGCTCTCCTCCTCCACACATATACTAGCCATTGTACCTCTATAGTTAATTAGGCCTCCCTCCCCCACCCGACCACACACCGATAGTCGAGCGTTGTAGGTAGGTATCCATGCCACAGAGACAAACTGCACCTGTCCCCTCTCATGTTCCAGTAGGCCAGCCACTCTATATCTTTGACGTGGGCACACACAAATTCGATGGCACCCTTTATCGATCGCACGCGCGCACACACACACATCATCCCTCTCTTCGATTCTATGGACACCTCAAGCCGATGATACCTCCACTCTCTTCTCGTGGATCGCCCCCTCTCTATATATGATATATCCAGGACTCTATTTCACACACATTGCATATGTTACATTTTTTGATTGACCCCACCCCCCTCCAAGAAAAACTCTCACGAACCCACACACTATATCTCTCTACGTTTGTATCTCTCTCACACAACCCCACGTAGGTGGTGTACGTATACAAGAAGAGAATAGGTGCAGCGTGCATGCACTCACGCTTCGTGCCTAGCCACACCCGCGCGGGTACACGGTGGAGCTCATTTCTGTACGAAATGGCAGCCCACGTGCTAATATGAACGCGTGTAGCGGTTGTTTACCTACGGAGGCTGTGTACTGCGCGTGCACGAAAAAAAGTTTGACTTGATGCGTTGGCGCGTTATTTTTAAATAAAGTTATATCACTCAATGGCACATTCACAGAATATAAAACAATTTTTATGGAGAAAAAGGTAGTCCGCTCCACTATATACAATGGAGCCTGCCTGCCTGGTTTGTTTCTCTTCAGAGTATCTCACACAAGGCTGCGGTGGCCTTTCTATCTCACCGTTGGTCACTGATCCGGTCGCATCCCATCCGCCGGTGGAAAGGGAGGACGTGCATCATTTCTCCGTTCGATGGCGCCAAGGCAGCACGTCTCGATCTACGGTACACACCGTTCTCTCTGACCAAGCTCCGGCTTGGTAGGGCCTATGCCACCTGCTCGCTGTCGCAGTATAGGCAGATTCCGCCCGCCGCCGCTCACCTAGTTACATCCCGACGACCTCCAGGTATCCCCTCCGGCCTTGCTCCACTGCCTGTCTTCCCACGTCCCTGCATGTGGATCTTCCATAGTTCTTTGCCCAAAACATAGCTCGTCTGGCGTACTTTCCATATTGCAATCTCGTCCTCACACCGTTTTACAGAAACACAACCGTGTTGTTATCTTCCCTTAGGACAAGGAATATGCTTCTTTTTTGTCATCGCATGTGTCATCAACTGTTATTGGCCAGTAACTGTTTCCTTTCTACCTCTTTTTTGCAAACAGGGCTATCCATTTCACCTCATTGCTATTGCGACCTTTTGGTGAACTACACAAATCACCTTTTCTTAAGAGTGTTTTGTGCAGTTCTGCCAAAATGTCACACGGGCAACGTCTCTACATTTCATTGCGACTGCACAAAGGGAGATTGGTTTTGCTCTATCCTCCTCATACAACTCCGAGCCTAATCTTCTCCAACTAGTTAGTCTTAAGAGAGACTGCAAAGGTGACCGGCTTCTATTTGTGTGTTTATTGTTTCATCAGCAGTCCTCTATTATCGTAATCACACTTAATATCTTTGGAACATGGACGCTCATCTCTACTTTAGTGGGACTGCACAAAATGATCGAAATGTTGCATGCTCTAGACATCTACTTTTTTCCCAACATGCCTTGTTGATTTAGACAGAGCTGGGGGGACGTTTCTACCAATGAAAGCATGGATCAATTTTAATTTAACACCTTCTCACAACTTTGTGTTCAGTTGTGATGTAAATATTAGCTCTGATTAGCAAGGAAGTTAGTTTTTTATTGTTTACGAAAGAGCATCGATGGCAAGACACACGAAACAAAAGCTGAAAGCTCACACCATTGTACAATTTCATGTCGCTGGAAAATTATTTGTATAGTACGTCAATTATGTAAACAAATGCTGGAAGCTTGATAGCATTGCCAGAAGCCTCTTCGGCATCCGGGTCCATGTGCCATGCACAAAATTGTACTCCTTTGTTCCTAAATATTTGTCTTTTTACAAATTTCAAATGGGCATATTTTAGAGTGTAGATTCACTCATTTTTCTTCATATGTGTACTCCCTCCGTTCCTAAATATTTGTCTTTCTAGAGATTTCAACAAGTGACTACATATGGAGCAAAACGAGTGAATCTACACTCTAAAATATGTCTATATACATCCGTATGTACTAGTCCATTTGAATATCTAAAAAGACAAATATTTGAGTAGTCACTCGTTGAAATCTCTAGAAAGACAAATACTCCGGAGTATATTTAAGAAGCAAGGGGGTAGTGCACAGCCGCATGGGAGACTCAGACCGGTCGTTGTGCCGCATTAATAGTGAGTAATGAGCAGTCAAATCATAAGCCCCACCTTTCCCACTGTAAGTTGCTTAGAAGAAGCAACCATCAATACGCTCTTCTTTGAATCCACTCATACTACTCCATCTTTCACTGTTTATAGAGCGCACTTCAGAAAAAGAGAAAATCTATGGGACCAAGGCGACTAGCGATCAACCTGAAAAATAGCATTGGTAGTTATAGCATGGCATCTATTAGTAGAGGAAATAATGCGTACACACATGCATGCAGTGCTTCCACCCCGGGTAGACACATGCATGCACTTACTCCACTCCGTAGTACTACATCGAGAGAAAATTGCGGTTACCATGCCCTAATTAATTGAGCATTAAACCAAATGCGTCTAAAGTCTCTCTGGTGGTGGAAATGCATTGAGAGAAATGCATCTTAATGAAGCGCGCCCTATAAACTATGACGGAGGGAGGAGTAGTATGAAGGTGCAAAACCAAGTACGCGTATGGCCAGTCGGTCAACGCACCTCCTCTTGGCATATCACTGACATGTGGGACCGGAGTGTGAGCAAAACAATCTTAATTGACGGCAAAATGGCCAACCCGCCGTTCCTTGAGAGAGACGAGGAGCGAGAACACATAGATGGGCTCGCATGGAGGCCAAGATATATTCGAGCATGGTTGATCGATATCATCATTACGTGTTGGGCTGCCGTTTTCTGCCCTTCTCCCAAATAAATGTGTACTTTATCAGAGATTAAAAAAATAAGAGTATAGAGACTCCACCATGCGGTTCTAGTAGTAGTACTACTCGTACTACTAAACCTTGTGCTTGGCTCTTCGCCTCTTCGTGAAGTCGAACAATGATGGTACTCCACATGTTCGGTACTATAGTGTATGCCTCTAGCAATCTGACACCGAATGAACTGATGCATGTCCACCGCCTGGGCGAGGGTACATTGCATTAGTCAAAAGGTGTAAGCGAGCTTCACCTTGTCCTGCAAGCTTCTTCTCGTTCTGTGAGTTGACGGGACACACCAACAAGTAGTGCTAGTCCATACTCCCTCCTTTCCGGTTAATATGGCTTAATCTTTTTTGCGGGTAAATGAGAGAGCTTTATTCATATATAAGCATTCTTAGGACGATCAGCCAAGACACTGGTCACTAGGAAGCGAGGTACCCCGCAAAAAAAGAAGTAGGAAGCGAGGTGTTTCATCAAGCCAGCTCTCGGCCACATTCAAAGTGTAGCAAGCACGGTTCGCACAAAGATGCACCGCAAGGTTTGCTGACCTGTTTACATGCCGGATAACAAAAAAGAGAGGAAATATTACCGAGCGCTCCTATTTGTAACAGGATATGAGCTAGAATTAAGCGAGAATTGTGGCGATTGTTCCATGCAATCAACTTCCATTATCACATGCGAGAACCCTCGAAGAGAACCAAATGTGTTGAAGATTGCTTTATCACATTTTAAAAATATAACAAGAGTGCAGACGCTCCGCCATCCGGTTCCTAGTACTACCTCTATAGACTATAGTAGTAGTACTAGTACTAGTAAACTTTGCGCTTGGCTGTTCGCCTCTTCGGGAAGTGCAACAATAATAGTGCTACTAGTATAGTGTATGCTTCTGGCAATCTGACACCGAATTAACTGTTGCACGTCCACCGCCTGAGCGAAGGATAGCTTGCATTAGTCAAAAGTTTCTCCTTGTCCTGCGAGCCACCGCGTGCAAGCTTCTCCCATCCTGCAAGCTTCTCCTCGTTCGACAAGTTGACGGGACACAACAAAGTAATGCTAGTCCATATTGCCTCCTCTCCGGTTAATATGGCTTAATTTCAAACGAGATAAATACACTGTCTGTCACTGTATATTTGTAAAAATTCAGTCAGTGGACTTCATAATACGCTCATTGCGCTCAATATATACATTTTCCGGTGTTTATATGGTCACTAGCTCACCCTAGATGAGTATGTGTGTGCATGCACGTGTAGGTTGAGCACTTGAGCGTGACCGTGTGTGTTCCGTCGTGTGCTCGGACATGCATGCATTAGGGCGTCACGCGCGTTTTTGCGTCCATGTGTACATGTGACTATTGCATACACATAGGGGGGGGGTATGTGTAGGGGCCACTAAAGGAGCAGTCAAATCACACAATAAGTTAGTCGAAAGAAGCAACCATCATTTCACTCTTCAATGACATGTACACAATATAAAATGGTTGATATGGAGAGAAAAAGAAAACCACTATGTATACACTAGCAGGAGCCTAAGCTGCAAGCCTGCTTGCTTGCGTTGCTCTCTTCACAAGCATAGAACGATGGTGGCCACACTGCTGGTCACAAATCCGGCCTGATCCCGCAGCTGGGGGAAGGGAACAATGTTGTGCGTAGACGCTGTCGACATCGGCGAGGGAGAAAATCCACAGTCGGTGCGTCCCAATCGGGGGTCACCGCGGTATGGGCCGATGCCGCATCCCAACCGCCCTTCTAGCTACAGCCTGACGTCCCAGGTAGTCCATCTTCCTTTTGGAGCCGGCTTGCTCCACTGCCGTAGCTCCCCACGTAGCTCCATCTCCATGTCGCTTTGTTGGTCGAAAAGGAATGAAAATGGAGTGGAAAGTTTCCGTTTTTCAAAGAAAAAATGGAAACAGAGAGAAACCAACGTTTCGTTTCGTTGGATCGCGCCGCATTCGTGTCTCACCCTCCTCCAGGGCTCGACCCCACACAGTCGCTCGGCATGCCACTCACCGCAAACCGAGTATATGATAACTTTCCCGCCTGCTTGTCGATGGATCGCGCCATGGAGTACTAGCACCACTGGAAGAGATTGACGAGTTGGGGAGGACAGCTAGCTGTAGCACGGACTCCCAAGAACTTTTTACATGCATGTTGTGGCCGGCTATTGTGACGTTTGAACGCGGGGCAGTCGCGTGCACCAGGAAGCGACGCGGGCGACGCTCTCTCGGCCAGCGCGCCGCTTCAATGCCGGCGCCAGTGAGCTCTGGCCGGGCATGAATGCGGCACTAACTGTTTCAAGCGGGAAGCACGTGCGGGTGATGAAGAGGGTTCGGGTTGGTCAGGAGCGGCCGTGGCAGCGGTCTGGACGCCCGCAAACAAGAGATGATGTACGTTAATATTGCCGCGTATATAATTAACAACGTAAATAATGTGCCAGTTGGACAAATATGATTGGAGATGGAAATGGAATTTTACGTAAACACGGATATGCATGTCTATGTCTATGTGTGTGCGCACGACGACTCTCGCGACCTAGAAGCGGGGGCGTGTTTTTGATCGAGTTTTCTTTCTTGGTACGTTAAAAAATTGTCCGCCAGTTTTCGTTTCTTTTTTCCAGGAACGCACGTATTCTATTTAAAACCACTGCTATGGAGAGATTGTTTTACTCCATTATAGCCTCTTGTTTGATAGAATTTCTCGCATCTCGCTCTCTCACCCTCTCCATATCAAAACAAGATGACAGTGTCCACACTATCTCTCTCCTCACAGGTGGTCACAGATCCGGCCGAATCCCGTCCGCTGCGGGAGGTGTGGAGGTGCAGCGTTGATGTTGTCGCTGTCGGTGATGGAGGAAGCCGATGCGCACCATCCTCTCGAAGCCGGCGCTAGCGCAGACGAAGGTCCTCCGCGCCCTTGTTCGCTGCCGTCGTGTGGGCAGATCCCGTCCGCCTGCCTAAGTGACATCTCGCCCACCTGAGGTATAACTTCTTGTACTGGTCCAGCTGCCCAGGTCGCTGCATGCGGGTTTTCTTCTATGCGACTGCTCCCCAGCTCCCCATGTATAGTAGCTAGGGTTCGTCGGCTGGTCCAACATCACCTATTATTATAGAGGAAATGCCACTCGAAAATTTGTCTTGATTTATGCCTCGGTGGAGGTATACATTTTGTTTCGACAAAAAGTACATGGTGGTTGTGCGGCATTGTACATATGCTCCTATTGCTGCTGCTAATCTAATACTATCACTGGTTAAATGAAGAAATGCTTTTTTTCTCGGGTATCCTGGTTTAGTTCCCATCAAGATAATCATGATGCTTCTATTTGTTGGTGTACTTTTCATAATTCTTATTGACAATTGAGATGTCGTTGTTAATCTTGTAAAACAAAGTAACAACACTATATCCCCTTTTTACATTTTTGGAAACAGCGATGCGTATCTCCATACCCGGGCATGTCTACCTCAATTTTAGTGGAACTGCACAAAATTGTATGGCCATTGTTGTTCCGCCTCACTGCCCTCTGCCACGTGGTTCTTCCTTCCTCGAGCTTGACTACTGAGAAGAAACAGACCACAGTGAGGATTTGTCGAACTTCATAGGTGCCTCACCCAAACTTGATGCCAAATGGATGATGCATCACCACGATGACCTATCGATGCTCATGGTTGCGCCCCATGGTTGCGTCGGCTGGTGAAGCTGATCGATTATCAATGAAAAACAAGTTGTCTTCCATTAGTGCTCTTTGCTTGCTACCCACAGAGATGATATCCTTCTCAGTTCACCTTGGTTGCAATCCACTGCCGGCTGCGCTTTTCTATTTCACCCAGCGCGTGTGCGGGAGGGCCACCGACCCCTTCTTCCTCGCTGTCGTACATAGTGTGGGCAGATCCGACCTCCCACCGCACGCCTTGCCACATCCCGACGACCCTAAGGTATAAGTTTCTTTGAAACCGTCATTGGTCTAGCTGCATGCTGATCTTTTTCGATTCTGTAGTCGAATCTAGGTCTTGGTTCAAAGAGGAAAGAAGGGTGCAGTGGGGTGGAGCATGAATCTAGGATGTGGTTCAATGAGGAAAGGAGGGAGGGAAAGTAGTATAGACTAGCTATCCAGCCGCTTTGTTGGTTGAAAAGGGAAAAATGGGGTAACCCAGTACACACATATGTAAGGAACCCAACTCTTTCTTGAAAAGGGAAAGAAACTGGGGTGTCAGGTAGTTTGTGCAGGACTAGATTTGCTGCCCTCACATCGGAAAAAGTTCCAAAGAGAACAAATATGGGACCAACACAGATATGCTGCTTGGCTACATACTCTGCATCACCCATTTATACGTGTGGACGCACATGGTGCTGGCATGTCCCATCCACATGATCGTGCAGTGTGTTTTGAGATGTTGTGCTACTTGTATTGGTACCGTTTTAAATAAATGTTGAATTGAAGCTATTGTATTTTAAGCAATGCCACTCTCAGAATTAACTACTGAACTATTTTAAGAGTATTTCTCTGTTAATATGAATCAATGCAACCGTTTTAGAAATGCTATTGTCCTATACTTTGTTTTCCATCAAGATAAGGTAGATGCTTCTTTTTGTGGCCACATGTTTCATCCTCCTTTATTGGCAGTAATTGTTTCCTTTTTTGCCTCTGTTAAACCAAGGATATCTATTCAACTTGTTGCTATAGCAAACTTAAATGTTCCACCGGCGACTTTACTTGATTTCAGAGTAACTACACAAAACGAGATTGGATTTCCTATTCGTGTTGGCAGATTCGTATGTGATCTTGTGTGCGTCATGACAGGTTGGTACTTGCCTTCATCCACATGATCGTGCAGTGTGTTTTGAGATGCTGTGCTACTTGTATTGGTACTGTTTTAAATAAATGTTGAATTGCAGCTATTGTATTGCTGTCTTTTCCCATTAAGTAGTGAACAAAAATGGGACCAACCCACACATTATGCTTGTTGCTTTGGTACAACAAACTCTTCATCACCCCCTTTATAAGTAGATGGAAGCACATGTTGTTGTTGCGCCCACTCTCCCCTGGAACTATTTATGTTTTTTGTTAATCTAATGCCGCTGGTAAAATTAAGCAATGCCACTCTCAGAATTAACTACTGAATCTTATTTCAAAATCACAACACTTTTTAGGGATTGGCGGGATTACCATTTTTGTGGCCGCATGTTTCATCCTCCTTTATTGGCCAGTAATTGATTCCTTTTTTGCCTCTGTTAAAATAGGGATATCTATTCAACTTGTTGCTATTGCGACATTTTGCTTCGCTTAATTTTGGTGGAACTACACAAAATGAGCCGGATTTCCATATATGTGTTGAGATCTCTTTTAGATCCACCTTAGGCATTGTTTCAAATCTTGGTCCTGAAAGGTCACTACCTACTTTCCTCAGAATTAACTACTGAATCTTAGTTCAAAACTGCAACACTTGTTAGGGATCGGCGGGAGTACCATTTCTGTTAGGGATCGGCCGGAGTACATGTTTAAGAAATATATTGTTCAGATAATGTCTCTGTTATTATATATCAGTTAAAGTGTTTTACAAATGGTACTATCCTACTTTGTAGTTCTTTCTACACGTTTAACCAAGGTATTGTTAGATAATGTCTTTGTTAAAATGAATCAGTCGCATTGTTTTAGGAATGATACTTTTCTGCTTTGTCGTTCTTTATACATGTTGAAACAAGGCATTGTTAAGATAATGTCTCAGTTAATATGAATGAATCACACTGATTGAGAATTGCTACTCTCCTGCTTTGTTTCCCATTAAGATAAGGTAGATCAGTAGATGTTTTTGTTCTGGGAGTACAAGTCATCAACCGTTATTTCTCAGTAATTGTTTCCCTTATACCTTTTGTTGCTTACAGGGATATCAAAATTAAAGCTCAGTTTTATTCTGACTTTGATTTTAGTTGAACTGCACAAAAGGAGCCAATGTGTCTAAGGCAAACTGCTGCATTAGTGGGTCCAGTTGGTCTTACCACTTTGCAGAAAGAAGCAGCCACTGTTTACGCTACATTGCACAAGGAATGATCGAGAAGCTTTACAGAGTATTAGTAGACGTTGGTGACATGACTAGTCTGTAGAGATGGATGCTTTACTTGTGGTTCGGAGGAACACTGGGCAAATAAGTGCCCAAACAAGTACCAAGAAGCCAGGACAGGGCTCCAAGTCTATCAATGTCACTCTAAGCAACAATGATGGGGCATCTGCGTATGGTAATCTGTTTACCGTAATTTCAGTTTGTTAGTCCACTGATTGGTGGGTTGACACTGGGGCCAATATTCATGTGTGTGCTGATGTGTCTTTGTTTTCTGGCAGCATATAAATACGAAACCACAGGGATGCTCAGCTTGATTTGAGTGGAACTGGACAAAATGTTCA
The DNA here is from genome assembly GCF_002162155.2 of Triticum dicoccoides. Classification (NCBI taxonomy): domain Eukaryota; kingdom Viridiplantae; phylum Streptophyta; class Magnoliopsida; order Poales; family Poaceae; genus Triticum; species Triticum dicoccoides. The sequence goes on along the minus strand of NC_041382.1, from coordinate 585,697,359 downwards.
GATGGTTGATGACCCACAAGTATAGGGGATCTATCGAAGTCCTTTAGATAAGTAAGAGTGTCGAACCCAATGAGGAGCAGAAGGAAATGATAAGCAGTTTTCAGCAAGGTATTCTCTACAAGCACTAAAATTATCGGTAACAGATAGTTTTGTCATAAGGTAATTGGTAACGAGTAGCAAATAATAAAAGTAAATAAGGTGCAGCAAGATGGCCCAATCCTTTTTGTAGCAAAGGACAAGCCTGGACAAACTCTTATATGAAGGAAAGCGCTCCGAGGACACATGGTAATTATCGTCAAGCTAGTTTTCATCACGATCATATGATTCGTGTTCGGTACTTTGATAATTTGATATGTGGGTGGACCGGTGCTTGGGTGCTGTCCTTACTTGGACAAACATCCCACTTATGATTAACCCCTATTGCAAGCATCCGCAACTACAACAGAAGTATTAAGGTAAACCTAACCATAGTATGAAACATATGGATCCAAATCAGCCCCTTACGAAGCAACACATAAACTAGGGTTTAAGCTTCTATCACTCTAGCAACCCATCATCTACTTATTAGTTCCCAATGCCTCCCTCTAGGCCCAAACAATGGTGAAGTGTCATGTAGTCGACGTTCACATGACACCACTAGAGGGATGACAACATACATCTCATCAAAATATCGAACGAATACCAAATTCACATGACTACTAATAGCAAGACTTCTCCCATGTCCTCAGGAAAAAACGTAACTACTCACAAAGCATATTCATGTTCATAAATAGAGGGGTATTGTTGGTGTCAAAACTAGCGGATCTCGGGTAGGGGGTCCCGAACTGTGCATCTAAGGCGGATGGTGACAGGAGGCAGGGGAAACGATGTTTACCCAGGTTCGGGCCCTCTAGATGGAGGTAATACCCTACGTCCTGCTTGATTGTTCTTGATGATATGAGTATTACAAGAGTTGATCTACCACGAGATCGAAGAGGCTAAACCCTAGAAGCTAGCCTATGGTATGATTGTATGTTGTCCTATGGACTAAAACCCTCTGGTTTATATAGACACCGGAGGGGGCTAGGGTTACACAAGGTCGGTTACAAAGGAGGAGATATACATATCCGTATTGCCTAGCTTGCCTTCCACGCCATGTAGAGTCCCATTCGGACACGGGATGAAGTCTTCAATCTCGTATCTTCATAGTCCAACAGTCCGGCCAAAGGATATAGTCCGGCTGTCCGGAGACCCCCTAATCCAGGACTCCCTCAGTAGCCCCTGAACCGGGCTTCAATGACGATGAGTCCGACGCGCAGTGTTGTCTTCGGCATTGCAAGGCGGGTTCCTCCTCCGAATACACCATTGAAGAGTTTGAATACAAGGATAGTGTTCGACCCTGCAAAATAAGTTCCACATACCACCATAGAGAGAATAATATTTCCACAAATCTAATCTGTTGACCCGTTTTGACAGCATGACATCACGCCATGGCCCGGTTATTATTCGAACCGCTTTTCTCAACCAGCTCCGCACATACCGCGAGGCGATTTTCTTGACACGTCTTGTCAAAGCAGAGATCGTGTTCCCCTTAACACGGGATTCTCATCAATACGGACGTGGGTAACCCAACCGCACCATCAATTACAACGCCTGGGGAATAAGCAGTTTTGCCAGGCAAGTGGGGAGACACATCACCTCTTCCGCCCTTATAAAGGGACAAATATTTACTTTTTTCACCCACGCCTTCTTACTCCTCGCTTACCCATTCCCACACACTTGAGCTCTAGCGCCCAAGCTCGCGTTCTTCTTCTCAAACCACTCCAAGCATGTCCGGAGCAGGAGGCAAGTGGATGGTCTCCTCCTTACGGAGGAGAGCATCAAAAAGTTACGGGAAGCCGGATACCTGGCCGCGGACATCGCGCACCGGCTGCCAAATGCGGGGCAGATCGTCCCAATGCCCGAACCCCATGAGAGGGTAGTTTTTCTTACCCATTTTGTCCGCGTACTAGGATTTCCTCTCCACCCGTTTTTTAAGGGCTCATGTTCTACTATGGGCTGGATTTTCATGATCTGGCCCCCAATTTCATCCTCAACATCTTGGCTTTATCGTCATGTGTGAGGCCTTCCTCCGCATAAAGCCCCACTTCGGCCTATGGCTGAAAACCTTCAATGTTAAACCGAAGGTGGTGGGTGGCCAGCAAGCAGAGTGCGGAGGCGCCATGGTGGGCAAGATGCCTAATATCACCTGGCTCGAGGGCACCTATGTGGATACCATAAAGGGGTGGCAATTGGGGTGGTTCTACATCACCGAGCCGCGCGACTCCAACTGGGCGCTGGCCCCCAAATTTCGATCTAGAATCCCCACGCGGCTCACCTCCTAGAAAGAGAAGGGCCTGTCCTGGGGTTCTTCGGTAGAGTTGACCAGACTCTAGACCTGTATCCGTAACATGACGAGCAAGAAAATCAAGCTCGTCAACATGGTCCAGGTCATGCTCTTCCGCCGGATCCTCCCATGTCAACGACGAGCATTCGATTTGTGGGAGTTCGACTCGGCCAAGCACCAGACGCTGCGGGAGCTCTATGACACGATGCACGAGGACGTCTGGAGGGTGCTGTTCAAGGGCGCTGAGATTCCTCCTTCCCTTACCGAGGACCGCGGACTCAGCGCAAAACACCGCGCCAATCGAGTAAGTTTTTATATCTCTCAGGGTATCTATTTTCCCCGGTTTAGTTATATGCAGGATCTAAGCTTCTATGCCATCAACAGGACTGGATAGAGACAGCGGAGCAGCTTGATTGCCCAGCCCCCTGCCCGAAGATCCTGCAGGCGCTCTCCTAACGGAGATGCTAACTCCGGCACCTTACAAGGTGCCGGTGAAGAAGACCAAGAAGAAAGCCGCGGGGATCCGAAAGGGTCTCCGGCGCAAGGTTGTATCGGACTCATCGTCCGATGACTCCGACGCGCACTCCTCCCATGAAGACGAGGAGGAGGAAGAGGAAAGTTCCCCCCACCCAGCCGGGGGAGACAAGAAAAGGAAGGCCGTCCCAACCAGGGAGGCCGAAGGGTCCAAGAAGGGGAGGACCCTCTCTTCGGACTGCGCCACGACGGCCGCCGACTGCGGCGACGAGTGGCTGCCCAGGGTCAAGCCCCTTGCGAAATCGTAAGTGTCCAGGCACCATAGCACTTTGTGGTATGTTTTATTACACTGCCTCTCTTCATGCCGAACATGATTATGCAGTCCGTCCCGAGCTCATCTCGACGTACCCTCGTCGAGCGGCTCTCTGGACTCGTCGGATATGAACAATGGTTCTCTCCCGACCGCTACCAACCCTCGCCCTACGGAAAACGCTGAGGTGTTGTCTCAAAAGGCACCGAGCCAAGGGGAGGTGGTTCTGGGGGCGCCTCGAGGCGACTTGCCGGACCCTGGGTACCAAGGGAGCGAGGCCCCTACGGGCTCCGAGTTCGGCCCCCAGCCGGACACTGTGCCGGAACCTTCGATGGTTCTGGACTCCGGCAGGCAGTCCCCCGTTAAGGGGGGCCAACCATCTGTGCTGGTGTCCTCTGTCCAACCAGAGGCACCGGACAACTTGCTGGAAGCGCTTCGCAGCGCTTCCATCAATGAAGAGCACCGCACTATTATGAGTGCGGTGGTCGAGAAGGTTCAGTCCGCCAAAAACGGACTGACCGAAGCTTGAGCCAGCCTCCTAACAGGCTTTGAGGTAAGCAATCAAAATATAAGAAAATATTACCACATAGATAGTAGCCCCTGATGCTCTGTTCGGCGTTCGCGAGGAAAAGCCGAATAGAGGATAAAATGATAACTCAGGAGTCTAATTAGAGTATGTCTATGTGTATGTATAGGCTTCACTGCTGGCCGCTACCGCACGTACTACGGAGGTCTCTGCGCTGAAGCAGGACCGGAAGTGGTCCGAGGACGAGCTCGGCCTTACCAAGACGCAGCTCGAAGAGAGTAAAGGTAAGAAATACCCCTGTCTATATAGTTAAAAAGAAGTTCAGGAGTAAAGTAATAGGATCATCAAGGATTTGTCAGGGCCACGACCGAGGTGGCGACCCTAAGGAAGGCGTTGTTTGAGGCTGAAGACATAGCGGCCAAAGGACACATTGAACGGGAGAAACAAGAAGCCCGAGTAGGCGAGGTGCAGCAAGAGCTCGAGGCTCTCGCCAAAAAGCACGAGTCCTTGGAGCTTGACTCCAAGACGTGAGAGTCCGAGCTCGCGCAGGCGCTTGAAAGCGTCCGGAGCGCCAAGGCCGAAGCCCACAAGGCCCTCGAGGAGATTGACGCGGTGAAGAACATAGCAGCGGGTAAGGCATTCATTATGCAAAGCAAGCACGTGAAGGAGACTTTCCTTTTTATTACCCGAGTTCGGAGCTCTCCAGGAGCATTTATAGATCTTCCCCGCAGTGTACTGGATGCCACAGAGTTTTACCAGGCTAAGGAGGGGAGCTCAAGGGAGAAGTTGTTCAGGTCTCAGTATACTGGGACCGAACACCCCGTGCCCTTGAGCGACCAGCTGAAGCAGTTGGTTGAACTTCACAAGGTGGCCGAACAGGCCATGAGGGGCCTTATAGTCTGGATGTGGCCTGGCGAGCCCCTGTCCGGCAGCTACTTCGGTCTGGTGAGGCGGCTTGTGGAGGCCTGCCCACGGCTTGAAGTCATCAAGCGGTCCGTCTGCATCGAGGGTGCATGCAGGGCTTCTGCCCGGGCGAAGGCGCACTGGGCGAAGCTGGACGCCGTGAAGCTGGTGAAGGAGGGGCCGCCGGAGGGCAAGGAGCATCGCTTCCCCGAGAATTACTATGAGAATGTCCTGAAGGGTTCCCGCTTAGTGGCAGATGAGTGTGCCAAGGATGTAATTTTTGAATGAACATGCCCATGTGATCCTGTAATATGAAATGAGTTCGTTTGCGCCATGCGACGCTTTCTTAATTTAAAATATTACCTTCTGTGCGGCCGTTTATAAAATCTGAGAGTTGGCTAGTCGTCGACTTCTATCCCCATGTAACTAGTACTGGGGTGTTCGGGATAAACCTGAACACTCTTTACCCCAATTTTGGGTCCTTCAAGGGAGGTGTTCAGCGCAACGAACCAGGCAATCGGACTATAATGCTTTATCACTCTCGCTTAGCCATAGAAGTCTATGATTTTAAATTTTTGGCGAAGCCCCTGGTATTCGGAGGGCCCAATTTGGGGCGCTACACGCCTAAGCCGGACAAGGCCGACTGCTCGCCCGAAGCGGAAAAAGTCTTTAAGGACTTGAGACCTCTCGAACAGCGACCAGTCTCTCGCCTTATCATGACAGTTAGTTTTTGGCTTTCTCTACTGAGGTGCTCATCCGGAAGAACCGGGACACAATCACAGTAGTTCTCCCACCGCTACCATAGCCGTTATAGCGGAACGTAAGGTACCAAAGCATGGGAGCCGGGCAACCCAACATTTGACCAAAGACATGATTCGGAGCTGATGCATATAATGCTATAAGTTCGGGGTGCCGCACTGTCGAAAGTGTTCGGACTTCTTGCGTCGTATTATGGGGTAAACGAGGACCCTTGGCAAACTGACCGTACCCACACGCGCGGGTGCGGATTGTCGTAAATGGACATATAAGAGAAAGAGAAAAACTTAAATAATGCAATGACAGATTAATGATATGCATTTTTATTTAAATGATACGTCGAAGCGTACTTGGAACAAGTAGTGCAATAAGCATAAAGTAGGACAATTCGAAATGTCCTATCCCAGGGCAAGCTATGCATAAATAGTGAAAAGAGGGTATATCAATTATTACTAGAGACCACCTGGAGGTTCCCGTGTTCATCTTAGCTTCTTGCGGCCTTGGTTGTTGCTTCCGGAATGTGTCCGACAATCGTACTGCCAGAAAGGGCTTCCAGAGAGTTAGGCCCTGAAAGAGAAAAGGAATGTCAAAGGTATACAACCCCTAGTTTGGTTAAGCCATAATGCTGGGTGTGTCCTGATCGTGCCCCCGCCTATGTCCATGGTATTTTCAATGCGTAGTTATGTACGCGCGGCACGGATTTCATCGCTTCACTAGGACTGGGACGGGGGCCGAATTTCTAGGCGAGCTCTCATCATGCCAGGCGATCCTGTTGCAGCTTGTTCCGGACTCGCTTGAAGGTGTCCGGGGGCCGTGACGCCGAATGAGTGGTCTGCCTGAACAGGCTGCTTTGTGCTTCTACTACAAGGGCCGCAGTGTGCTCTTCCGTACAGAGCGAGCGTTCTGTGTTTCCATTTACTGTTATGACCTCGCGAGGTCCTGGCATCTTGAGCTTGAGGTATGCGTAATGCGGCACTGCATTGAATTTTGCAAATGTTGTCCGTCCGAGCAGTGCATGATAGCCACTGCGAAACAGGACGATGTCGAAGATTAACTCTTCGCTTCGGAAGTTATCCGGTGATCCGAAGACCACTTCCAGTGTGATTGAGCCTGTGCAATGGGCCTCTACACATGGGATGACGCCTTTAAAGGTGATTTTGCTGGGTTTGATCCTCAAGGGATCGATACCCATTTTTCGCACTGTATCCTGATAAAGCAGGTTCACGCTGCTGCCGCCGTCCATAAGGACTCGAGTGAGGTGAAATCCGTCAATGATGGGGTCTAGGACCAGTGTGGCGGATCCACCATGACGGATGCTAGTGGGGTGGTCCCTACGATCGAAGGTGATCGGACAAGCAGACCATGGGTTGAACTTTGGGGCGATGGGCTCCATCGCATAGACATCCCTTAGTGCACGCTTCCGCTCCCTCTTGGGAATGTGGGTTGCGTATATCATGTTCACCGTCTTCACTTGTGGGGGAAACCCCTTCTGTCCTCCTGTGTTCGGCCACCGGGGCTCCTCCTCGTCATTGCTATGTAGCCCCTTGTCCTTGTTCTCGGCATTTAACTTGCCAGCCTGCTTGAACACCCAACATTCTCTGTTGGTGTGATTGGCTGGCTTGTCGGGGGTGCCGTGGATTTGACACGAGTAGGGGGTCCCGAACTGTGAGTCTAAGGCGGATGGTAACAGGAGGCAGGGGACACGATGTTTTACCCATGTTCAGGCCCTCTTGATGGAGGTAAAACCCTACATCCTGCTTGATTTATTCTTGATGATATGAGTATTACAAGAGTTGATCTACCACGAGATTGGAGAGGCTAAACCCTAGAAGCTAGCCTATGGTATGATTGTATGTTGTCCTACGGACTAAAACCCTCCGGTTTATATAGACACCGGAGGGGGCTAGGGTTACACAAGGTCGGTTACAAAGGAGGAGATATACATATCCGTATTGCCTAGCTTGCCTTCCACGCCAAGTAGAGTCCCATCCGAACACGAGACGAAGCCTTCAATCTTGTATCTTCATAGTCCAACAGTCCGGCCAAAGGATATAGTCTGGATGTCCGGAGACCCCTAATCCCGGACTACCTCAGTAGCCCCTGAACCAGGCTTCAATGACGATGAGTCTGGCGCGCATTGTTGTCTTCGGCATTGCAAGGTGGGTTCCTCCTCCGGATATACCACAGAAGAGTTCAAATAAAAGGATAGTGTCCGACCCTGCAAAACAAGTTCCACATATCTCCGCAGAGAGAATAATATGTCCACAAATCTAATCTGCTGACACGTTTTGGCCACATGAGATTAAGCCATGGCCCGGTGATTATTTGAACCATTTCCTTTAACTAGCCCCGCACATAACGCGAGGCAGTTTTTTGACACGTCTTGTCAAAGCAGAGATCGTGTCCCCCTTATTATGGGATTCTCATCAATACGGGCGTGGGTAACCCAACCGCGCCATTGATTACGGCGCTTGGGGAATAAGCGAGTTTTACCAGGCTAGTGGGGGCGCATGGCTTCGGTCGCCCTTATAAAGGGATAAGGTTTAACCTTTTTCTACCCACGCCTTCTTCCTCCTTGCTCATCCACTCTTGCACACTCGAGCTCCAACGCCCAAGTCCACATCCTTCCCCTCAACCTTCTCCAAACATGTCCGGAGCGGGTCGCAAATGGATGGCTTCCTCCGTTACGGAGGGGCACATCAAAAAGCTGCACGACGCCGGATACTTAGCCGTGAATATCGCGCATCGGCTGCCCACTGCGGGGCAGATCGTTCCTACCCCGGAACCTCATGAGAGGGTAGTTTTCCTCCACCACTTCCTCCCTGGACTGGGGTTTCCCCTTCATCCATTCGTCCGTGGTCTCATGTTCTACTATGGGCTGGACTTCCATGATCTGGCCCCGAACTTCGTCCTCAACATTTCGGCGTTCATCGTCGTGTGTGAGGCTTTCCTCCGCATCCGGCCCCACTTCAGCCTGTGGTTAAAGACCTTAAATATCAAGCCGAAGGTGGTGGGCGGCCAACAAGCAGAATGCGGCGGAGCCATGGTGGGCAAGATGCCCAACATTATATGGCTTGAAGGCACCTTCGTGGAGACCATAAAGGGGTGGCAATCGGCGTGGTTCTACATCACCGAGCCGCGCGACGCCAAAAGGGTGGCTGCCCCCAAGTTTCGATCCGGAATCCCCACGCGGCTCACCTCCTAGAAAGAGAAGGGCCTGTCCTAGGGTTCATCAATAGAGCTGGACGGACTCCAGAAATGTATCCGGAATATGGCCGGCAAGAAGCTCAAGCTTGTCAATATAGTCCAGGTCATGCTCATCCGCCGGATCCTCCCATGCCAACAACGGGACTTCAACTTGTCTGGAAGGACGTCTGGAAGGTGCTGTACAAGGGCACCGAGGTCCCTGCCTCCCTCACCGAGGACCGTGGGCTAAGCGCGAAGCGCCAAGCGCATTCGGTGAGTTCTATACATCCGGTAGGACATTTATTTCCCCTAGCTTAACCATGTGCAGGGTCTGAGCTCCATGCCTTTGACAGGACTGGGTGGAGACGTCGGGGCAAATTAACTGTCCGGCCCCTCTGCCCGAAGACACTGTGGACGCTCTCCTGATGGAGATGCTGACTCCGGCTCCTTACAAGGTGCCGGAGAAGACCAAGAAGGCCAAGGGAACCCGAAAGAGTTCCCGACGCCAGGCGTTATTGGACTTATCGTCCGATAACTCCGCGACGCACTCCTCCCCCGAAGACGAGGAGGAAGATGAAGATGCTCCCCTCCAGTCGGGGGAGACAAGAAAAGGAAGGCCGCCCCAATCGGGGGGGGGGGGGGCGAAGGGTCCAAGAAGGGAAGGACTCTCCTTCCAGACTTCTCCACCACCGCCGCCGAAGGCGAAGACGAGTGGCTGCTCAGGGCCAAGCCCCTGGCGAAGTCGTAAGTATTCGAATGCCAGAGTAACTCATAGCATACTTTTGTCGCACTGCCTCTCCTAACACCGAATTATGACTACGCAGACCGCCACGAGCCCGTATCGACGTATCGTCTGACGGCTCCCTAGGCTCGTCGGATATGGATAGCGATCCACTTCCGACCGCCACCTCCCCTTGCCCTACGGACAACGCCGAGGTATTGTCTCAAGAGGCACCGGTTCGAGGGGAGACAGTCCCGGAGGCGCCTCAAGGCGACCTTCCGGACTCCGGGAGCAGAGGGAGCAAGGCTCCCGAGGGCTCCGAGTTCGGCCCTCAGCCGAACACCGCGCCGGAACCCCCAGTGGTTCCGGACTCGGGCAGGCGGCTTTCTCCCAAAAGGGGCAAGACACCTGTGCCGGTGACCTCTGTCCATCCAGAGGCACCGGACAATCTGCTGGGAGCGCTTCGCCGCGCTTCCATCGATGAAGAGCACCACACTATTATGAGTGCGGTGGTCCAGAAGGTTCAGTCCGCCAAGAGCGGACTGACTGAAGCCTGTGCCAGCCTTCTAACAGGCTTTGAGGTAAGTTTTTGAAACATGGGGAAAAATATTACCGCATAGATAGTAGCCCCTGATGCTCTGTTCGGTGTTCATAAAGAAAAGCCGAACAGAGGATCAAACAATACCGCAGGAGTCTAATATAAGTATGTCAATCTGCGTACGCAGGCTTCGCTGCTGGCATCTGCCGCACTGACTGCGGAGGTCGCCGCACTGAAGCAGGACCTTAAAGGGTCCAAGGACGAGCTCGGCCTTGCCAAGAGGCAGCTCGAGGAGAACAAAGGTAAGTAGTACCTAGTCTATGGATATGTATAAAAAGAATGCGATTGCAAAATGATAGGATCATCACAAATTTGCCAGGGGCCACGACCGAGGTGGCGACCCTGAAGAAAGCGCTATCCGAGGCCGAAAACAAAGCGGCCAAGGAGCGCACCGAGTGGGAAAGGCATGAGGCATGGGTGGGCGAGGTGCAGCAAGAGCTCCACGCTCTCGTGACGAAGCACGAGGCGTTGGAGCTTGACTTGAAGACGTGAGAGTTTGAGCTTGCCGCGGCCCTCGAGAGCGCAAAGAGTGCCTAGGACGAAGCCCAAAAGGCCCTCCAGGAGATTGATGCGATGAAGAAGATAGCGGCGAGTAAGGCATTCTATATGCAAAGCAAGCATGTGAAAGTAAATTACCTGTTACTTACCCGAATCCGGAGCTCTCTAGGAGCATCCACAGATTTGCCCCGCAGTGTGTCGGATGCCGCACAGTTTTACCAGGCCGAGGAGGGAAGCTCAACGGAGAAGCTGTTCTGGTCTCAGTATACTGGGACCGAACACCCGATGCCTCTGAGCGACCAGCTGAAGCAACTGGTCGAGCTGCACAAGGCGGCCGAACAGGCCATGAAGGGCTTTATAGTCTGGATGTGGCCTGGCGACGCCCTTCCCAGCAGCTACTTTGGCCTGGTGAGGCGGCTTGTGGATGCCTGCCCACGGCTAGAAGTCATCAAGCGGTCCATCTGCATCGAAGGTGCACGCCGGGCTTTCGCCCGTGTGAAGGTGCAATGGGCCAAGCTGGACGCCGTGAAGCTGATTAAGGAAGGGCCGCCGGAGGGCAAGGAGCATCGCCACCCCGAGATGTACTATGAGGGTGTCCTGAAGGGTGCTCGTCTCGTAGCGGACGAGTGTACGAAAGATATAATATTTGAGTAAACCCGCTCATGTAATCATGTATTCATGAAAACTTGTTCATATGCGCTATGCAACGCTTGTTTGAATTTAAAATATTACCTTTTGTTCGGCTGTTTATCAAATCTGAGAGATGGCTAGTCGTCGGCTTCTGCCCCCATGCCACGAGTGCTGGGGTGTTCGGGATAAACCCGAGCACTCTTGTTCCCATTTTTGGGTCCTTCGAGGGAGGTGCTCAGCACAACGAACAAGGCAATCAGACTATAATGCGTTATCACTCTCACTTAGCCATAGAATTCTATAATTTTAAATTTCGGCGAAGCCCCTAGTGTTCGGAAGGCCGAACTCGGGGCGCGATACACGCCTTAAGCCGGACAGGGCCGACTCCTCGCTCCAAGCGGCATAAGTCTTTAAGGACTCGAAAACCTCTCGAACAACGACTAGTCTCTTGCCTTATCATGACAGTCAGTTTTAGCTTTCTCTACTGAGGTGCTTAGCCCAGCAGAACCGGGGCACAATCATAGTAGTTCTCCTAGTGCTACCTTAGCCGATATAGCGGAACGTAAGGTACCAAAACATGGGAGCCGGGCAAACCGAACTATTGACCCAAGACATGATTCGGAGTTGATGCATATAATGCTATAAGTTCGGGGTGCCGCATTGTTGAAAGTGTCCGGACTTCTCACGCCATATCGTGGGGTATGCTTAATCCCCTAGCGTATTGGCCGTACCAGAGTGTACGGGTGCTGGCTGTCATCAATGAACATATATATAAATAAGAAGAATGCAATAATAGTCTTAATGCTATGCATTATTTATTCGAAAAGGTGCGTTAAAGCAGAATGATACATGCAGGGCAATAAGCAAAAAGTAGGACGATGTCCCCTCCAAGGGCGAGCTAAAGAATAGTATTAAGGCAAGTATTACACTCGTTATCGTAATCCACTTGGGAGTTCTGTGGTGTGACGTAGCTTTCTGCCTTCTTAGTTGCTACATCATATGTTCGGCAATCATGCTGCCGGACCGGGTTTCCAGAGATTAAAGTCCTGAAAAGAAAAAAAATAACAAAATGGGAAGCCCCTAGTGCGGTTTAAGCCACATCTTGGGGCGTGCTGTAGTCATGCCCCCCTCCCCGCCTGTGCCCATGGTATTTTTAATGCGTAATTATGTATGCATGGCACGAATTTTGCCGTTTGGCTTGGGCCGGGGTGGGGGCCGCATTGCTATGCGAGCTCGGAACATGCCAGGCGGTCCTGTTGCTGATTACTCCGAGCGCGCTTGAAGGTGTTTGGGTCCTTAAACGTCGAACTAGTGGATTGCCTTAAGAGGCTGCTTTGTGCTTCCGCTGCGAGGGCCGCAGTGTGCTCCTCCGTTCGGAGAGCGCTCTGTGTTTCCATTAACTGTAATGACCCCCTGAGGTCCTGGCATCTTGATCTTGAGGTATGCATAATGCGGTACCGCATTGAATCTCACAAATGTGGTTCGCCCGAGCAGTGCATGATAATCACTGCGGAACGGGACTATATCGAAGATTAACTCTTTGCTTCGGAAGTTATCCGGGGATCCGAAGACCACTTCCAGTGTGACTAAGCCTGTGCAATGGGCCTCTACACCTGGTATGACGCCTTTAAAGGTCGTTTTTGTGGGTTTGATCCTTGAGGGGTCTATACCCATTTTGCGCATTGTGTCCTGGTAAAGCAGGTTCAGGCTGCTGCCGCCATCCATAAGGACTCGAGTGAGGTGAAATCCATTAATGATTGGGTCTAGGACCAGTGCGGCGAATCCGCCATGAAGGATACTAGTGGGGTGGTCCCTGCGATCGAAGGTGATCGGACAGGAGGACCATGGGTTGAACTTTGGGGCGACTGGCTCCAACACATATACGTCCCTAGGCGCACGCTTTCGCTCCCTCTTGGGGATGTGGGTTGCGTATATCATGTTCACCGTCCGCACTTGTGGGGGGAACCTCTTCTGTCCTCCGGTGTTCGGCTGCTGGGGCTCTTCCTCGTCATCGCTATGTGGCCCCTTATCTTTGTTTTCGGCATTTAACTTGCCGGCCTTCTTGAATACCCAACAATCCCTATTGGTGTGGTTGGCTGGCTTGTCGGGGGTGCCGTGTATTTGACACGAGCGATCGAGTATGCGGTCCAAACTGGACGGGCCCAGAGTGCATCTTTTAAATGGCTTTTTCCGCTGACCGGGTTTAGAGCCATTGAATCCAGCATTGACTGTCGTATCCTCGGTATTGTCGCTGTTAATGCGGCGCTTATGTTTGTTGCGACGTGACCTACCATTGCCGTCCTTGGTATCCGAAGTACCACGGTTCTTTGATATGTTATTACTACGAGCCAGCCAGCTGTCTTCTCCCGCACAAAAGCGGGTCATGAGTGTCGTGAGGCCTGCCATAGATTTCGGCTTTTTCTGACCAAGGTGCCGGGCTAGCCACTCGTCGTGGATGTTTTGTTAAAAAGCTGCTAGGGCCTCTGCATCCGGACAGTCGACAATTTGATTTTTCGTTGTTAGGAACCGTGTCCAGAATTGCTTGACCGATTCCTCTGGCTGCTGACTTATATGGCTCAGGTCATCCGCGTCTGGTGGTCGCACATAAGTGCCCTAAAAGTTTTCGAGGAATGCGGCTTCCAGATCTTCCCAATAGCCAATGGACTCTGCTAGCAAGCTGTTGAGCCAGTGCCGAGCTGGTCCTTTAAGTTTGAGTGGGAGGTATTTGATTGCGTGTAGGTCATCACCGCGGGCCATGTGGATGTGCAGGAGGAAATCCTCAATCCATACCGCAGGATCTGTCATGCCGTCGTATGATTCTATGTTTACGAGTTTGAAACCCTCTGGGATTTGATGATCCATTACTTCATCTGTGAAGCATAAGGGGTGTGCAGCACCTCTGTACTGGGCTATATCGCGACACAGCTCCAATGAGTCTTGCCCACTGTGTTCGGCCCGGCCGGATTTACTTTTACTGTATCCGGCGTGACGTTTATCGTCTCGCGTAGTGGCGCACCCTCGTGATCCGTAGATCAATCTTGCAAGTTTTGCTTTGTCCTCCAGTACGTCTTGCAGGTCTGGCATATTTCCCCATGCCTTTTTATTTGAATGGCGTCGGGGTGTAGGCTGAGCTTTTGGCTGGAATGCCTCTCTATCGCGGCCACGAGGTGGCCGATCAGCCGCGTCATACGCTTCTTCCTCCCGTCGGGGTAGCAACCTGCATTTTGGGTAACTCTTGGGGGGGCGTTCGAGTTTATATTCCTCGGCCGCGAGGACTTCAGTCCATTTGTCAACTAGCAGATCTTGATCAGCTTGAAGCTGCTGCTGCTTTTTCTTAAGGCTATTTGCCGTGGCTATAAGCCGGCGCTTGAAGCGCTCTTGTTCGACGGGATCCTCTAGCACGATGAATTCGTCATCGTCGAGGCATGCCTCATCTTCGGAGGGGGGCATGTAATTATCATCCTCCGCCTCTCCATCTGCCGCTCTCTCTGGAGGGCTGGCCTCTCCATCCTCCTGTCCTAGATCGTGCTGGAGGGGATTGTTGCCATCTTTGGCACTATCCGGAGTGTTATTATCTCTTGTGCCGGTATCACCACTTTTGCTTTGGCGGGACTTAGAGTGGCGCCGCTGACGTCGGCACTTGGGTTGCTTCTTGGAGGGGTCATCCTCCGCTGTCTCATCGCCATTGCGTTCTTTGGGTGTGTCCACCATGTATATATCGTATGATGGGGTGGCTCTCCAGTGCCCTGTGGGCAGTGGTTCCTCTTCGTCTCCCGCATCGTCGTCCATACCGTCAATGTCTTCGGAGTCGAAGTCGAGCATGTCGGTTAAGTTGTCGATAGTGGCTACTAAGTGGGTGGTGGGTGGGCAGCGAATTTCTTCGTCATCCGCATCCCAATCCTGCCGGACATAGTTCGACCAGGATCCTCCTGACAAGGAGAGAGACCTTAATGAGTTCAGTATGTCACCAAAGGGCGAGTGGTGAAAAATATCCACGAAGGTAAACTCCATGATCGGCGCCCAATCGGATTTGCTAGGAACGGGCGCAGGCGGTTCGGAGTCCGTGGCCGGAGAAGGATCCGGCAGTCTAACAACACGGCTCTCGTGCAGGGTAAGGTCGATGTTCGACTCGATCGCCGCTGAGGGTAAGGCCTCCGTGGCGGGGTCCATCCACCCGTCCATGGACGGTGCAACTGGCTCCGAATTGAGGGTCGGAGCTGCTGTCGGCGCGATCTCCTAAACACTGTCTGATGGTTGAGCTAAATCGTACTCATCGTGACCGCGTGACGCACAAGGCAGAGGCTCGAATCCGTCGAAGATCAAGTCTCCGCGGATATCAGCTGTGTAGTATAAGCTTCCAAAATTGACCTGGTGGCCAGGGGCGTAACTTTCGATCTGCTCCAGATGGCTAAGCGAGTTGGCCCGCAGTGCAAAGCCGCCAAACACAAAGATCTGTCCAGGGAGAAAAGTCTCACCCTAGACTGCATCGCTATCGATGATCGTAGGAGCCATCAAGCCTAACGGCGACGACACAGAGGAACTCTCAATGAAAGCACCAATGTCGGTGTCAAAACCGGCAGATCTCGGGTAGGGGGTCCCGAACTGTGCGTCTAAGGCGGATGGTAATAGGAGGCAGGGGACACGATGTTTTACCCAGGTTCGGGCCCTCTTGATGGAGGTAAAACCCTACGTCCTACTTGATTTATTCTTGATGATATGAGTATTACAAGAGTTGATCTACCACGAGATCGGAGAGGCTAAACCCTAGAAGCTAGCCTACGGTATGATTGTATGTTGTTCTACGGACTAAAACCCTCCGGTTTATATAGACACCGGAGGGGGCTAGGGTTACACAAGGTCGGTTACAAAGGAGGAGATATACATATCCGTATTGCCTAGCATGCCTTCCACGCCAAGTAGAGTCCCATCCGGACACAAGACTAAGTCTTCAATCCTGTATCTTCATAGTCCAACAGTCCAGCCAAAGGATATAGTCCAGCTGTCCGGAGACCCCTAATCCCGGACTCCCTCAATGGGCTATTGTCAAGTCAAATCAGAACCAACGTTGTTCGTAATGTTGTCTTACTCATGGTTGATCCCTCGAGCATACACCATTACATCTTTTGGTCTGACCAATGCTATCACCGTGTTCACATGATGGTGGAAGTCCAGTGATATGGAAATTCTGATGAGTTGCTGTTGAGCCCATCAGCAACATTTTGTCTCCCCCATGATTCATGTTGAACATTATACTAGTGTTGGAAACTTTATAAGCATTGCCCTCATGTCCCGTTCATGAAGCATATGTCCCGTTGAAAGATGTGACTTCCTCTAATTCATGAGCATCTGATGCAAGTTGCCGCCGTGGATTCGAGAAAGCTTGTTTTGCTTCCTTTGGAATCATCCCAAGTTAGTCATGCATGTGCGAAGTATTCTGTGGTTTGATAGGCTCGCTACCTCCAGTCCATATGTGTCTCTAGAACACCAAGCCACTGACTGATTTGTTCTAGGAAAAGGAGTTAAGTGCTAATCCATGGTAATGCACAAGACTTCGTTATTCGCGATGATGGTTCCCAACCAGAACTCGGTAGTGTTTTATTATCAGACTACCATGTGGCCATGCTTGTCTGGGACAGCGTGTTCACATGTTGTAGCAGAACCAGCTCATGTTCTAGAGCTTGCTATCATAGTTCATCTCCCGAGAATCTCGCAATGTCATCTCGTCGATTTGTGTTGCAAACTTTCATTTTCTTTCTAGACTCGATGAGTCTGGAATATCCTGACACCAACCAGATCTGAATCTCAGGCAGATGTGATGGTTGGGACGTTTTCCCAAGAGCTATAATATTCGTCCCTCGGTAACCGGTAAAGTGGATGACGTGGCCAACACACCCAACCAGAAGACCTATTATTGTAGTATCTTGTTTGAAGAAGTTGGCCACTTCCACATAAGGATCTCGTAGAATTTATTCCAATAGTAGTTCCTTATGGATTTTTGTGTTCCTGAAGTCCGATCTTTTACTTGATGTCCTAGATACCAAACCATATCAATAAATGGGTTATGCTAGCACATCAAGGAGAACATTAGAAGCAGAGTGCTAAATGTCTCTCGGTCGATCATCTAGATTTCGATCCCTTGGCCTCGCTAAGGTGAAATCTGAGAAAGTGTTATCTTTCTTTGCATCTGCATCCTCCACCATTATTCATCAAGGTAGTATGTTGTGTTGCCAGGATCCTTGACATGGATATTGGTAAAACTTGTTGAATATGGGAATGCTCAAGTTCTTGAGAGCACGTGCAATCACTAGGATTTATCGTCGGCATTAATTGGGATCTGCTCTCAGTTTCCTCGATTATGCTATAACCTTTCCGATAGTGGAATCTCTCTCTACTGTTGGGTTTCTCCCCGGTTACTAGAATCATTCCCAACATTTGCATTTTGTCCCCAGCTTGCACCCACCATTGTGCCCTTTCACTATGATCCGCCTTCTTAGTAGTTGTTGTCCAAGATCATCTTCAAAAGTGGACCTACCATGGGTTCCATCCATCTCCGATGATAAGAAAAAATCATCCCTTGCGTTGTCTTCAACAAGGTAGTCCACATCATCCATCCTAGTCCGGGTATGCCATCCCTTCGTATTTCGCCAAACGATTGTTGTGATTTGCCCTAGGCTGGTATGAAGAGTTTTAATGATATCTGAATCAAAAGTAATTCTTTTTGCCACTTAAGGGAATATTTCTACGAGTCACCTTCTTCTAAGATGTCTGGTTATGGTATCATGGGAACTCAACTCCTCGCTACGTTGACAACCGTTCACCACCTTCTTGAGCGTGAAATTGTTGTCTACCTAGTGAACCTTCGTCATCTTTTACACTCCACCCCCCTGGATGTATGTTTCATGTCTCAGCTCGAGAGATGTTTCAATGTCTCATTCCATGAGTTGATCATCGGTTGTTTGATCTTCGAGAAGATCGATCCTTCTAGAGTTTTTTCTTTTCCTCTCGTTGTCATGTGGGTTGGAGTTCTCGGAGCAAAGACGTCAAGGTCAATTGGAGTCAATGAATCAACAACTCCAGGAAGGCAGTTGGATCATGAAGATTGTGTTAAGCCTTGCATCCCCTTTGTCTTCTCACCTCACGTCCTGAATCTCGGGATGAGATTCTTGTATAGGGGGGGTGAGTTGTCACATCCCTAGCTTCGGGCATTGCATTAGGCTAGCTTCATATGTGCATCATGTTTAAGTTTCAAATGAACTTGAAATAGGGATTGTTTAAACCCTAGCATCAAAGGAATTCACTAGGATCAACTAAAATATTCTCAGTGAATCCAAATGGCTTTCAAAAATGTTCATCATTTCTGGAAAATGCTAGAAGCAATAACCAGAGGTGTTGCACATTTTTCCATGACATATTTGGGCTCTGAATTAAATCATATAGTATTTGCATTTGGGCATATAAATGCTATTACATATTTTAAATGCTCAAATAATCATAAACTAAAATGTTTGTTGTTGGTTATATTCCAAACAGTGGCATTGAGCAGTTTCATGATTTTTGGATCTGTTTAAGTATTTTTAATAAAGCCCTAAAGACTACAGGATAATAGAAAACAGAAACTAAAATAGGAAAAGCAGAGAGAGAAGATACTTTACCTGGTGCTTACCTGGCCTGGCCCAGCACGGCCCAGCCCACTGCCTGGTGCCAGTCATCGCCTACCTCTGCCAGTAGGCAGAGGAAGGACACCGCGACACCGCTGAGCTCGCCACGCCTCCTCCTGCTTGCCGCCGACCGCCTAGACCTGGCTGGAGATGCCACGCACCCCCCAGGCCCTCTCACTCCTCCCCCCGTGCTCATCCCCTCCCCTGCCCCTCTCGGTGCGCACCACCTGAGCGCAGCCGCAGCCGCCGCTCGCAGTAGCCATGGCCACCGGCCACCCCACGCCTGGCCGACGCGCCCAGAAGCTCCGTCACCTCGTCCTCCACCCCCTCACCGAGCCACGCCCCGCCGGAAGCCCTACAGCGTCGTCCCCGACCTCGTCTTCAACCTCTGACCGCCGGTGAACTCACCAGGGATTGACGAGCTCCAGCCCCTCCCCGGCCTCGCCGTTGCCTCTACTGGAATCGTCGTGAGCCCCTGCCCCTTTCCCCTATCTCCCCGTGCTCGTCCGCGCCTTCTAACCACCGTGGCCATCAGAGCCGATAGCTCCTCGCCGCCGGCCATGTCGCCACCGCGACCACGGCCGTGCAAGCACGCGTCCGAGCCCACCGCTGCACTCCCGCGGGTCGATCACGACCATCCACGGCTCCGGACATGCCCCGCAACGCGCAAACCGTCATTGGTCGAACTCTGGCCGCCGCCGCGAGCTCGCTTCCGACGAGCTCGGTCCACCCCAGCTGCTCCCGCTTGACCCGTTAGATGCGCGCGATCACCAGCTCCCCGTAGAGCCTCTCCGCCGCTCATTTGGTCGCCTGAGCTGCGATTCCGAGCGCCTCCGCCATGTCTGGCGTCGCCGGCGACAAGCCATGGACCAAGTCCGGCGAAGTTGACTCGTTTGACCTGGGGTTTGACCCCCCCAGGGTCACTGACGTGCGGGCCCGTCTTTGTTAATCTTTAGTTAGATTTAGATTAGTGCTAATTAACCCTGACAGTTAGTTTAGACACTGACCAATGGGCCCAGGCCCTAATTAACCTAGATTAGTACTAATGTAACACTAACTACTCTGTTAGTTAGTTGTTACACTGACATGTGGGTCCCAGCCGTCAGGTTTGACCTGGGCTAGCGCCTTTGACCTGCTGACATCACCCCGACGTCATGCTGACACAGTTAACCTTTTTCTGGATTTATTCTTATTCAGGAAATTCCAGAAAATAGCTAAAACTTCTAAAATCCATAGAAATTAATCCGTAACTCAGAATGAAATAAGTTATATATGAAAAATGATCAGAAAAATCCAATCTATCCATCTGTACTGGTTTCATGCATGTTAGAGCAACTTAACCTTGCTGTTTAGGTCAAACATGTTAATGCACTTATATGAACCCATAACTTGAGTTTGTATTTGAATCTTTGGTCCAAATAAGCTCAAAACCTTCTGGTTGTAGTTGCATTAGCCCAACACACTCATATTGCCATGCCATGATCATGCATCATATTGTGCATTGCATTGATTGTGTTTCCTCTCTGTTGCCGGTGGTTGTCCCCTCTCGATAGACGTGGTTCCGACGATGAGTTCGATGACACTGATGAAGAGCTATATTACCTTCAGAAGTGCCAGGCAAGCAAAACCCCCTTGTTCATTCCGATACAAACCCACTTGCTCGCTCCTGCTCTATTTTACTGCATTAGGACAACAACGATTCAACTGTTACATGCTGCGATAGTTGAACCCCTTTCCTCTGCATGACCTTTCATTGCCACAGTAAATAGATGAAACCCACCACTACTAGGAAAAAGGCTACTAGTAGCGCGGGTAAAATGGCTACTAGCAGCGCGGGTATCTGCGCTACTAGTATTGCACTACAGCTAATAGTTAGTAGTAGCGTGGGTTAAACCCACACTACTACTAAATGATTGGTAGTAGCGCCGGTGCACCCGCGCTACTACTAAGCTAACACCCACACTACTACTAAGCTAACTAGTAGTAGCGCTCACTTTTACCCCACGCTACTACTAACAATTTAGGAATTAAAAAAATAAAAGTTAGATGTAGTATTCATGAATAGTAATACATCCACTGCAAACCAAAACAACGTCACAGAACCATCTCAAGATTCCATTTAACATCAGACACACAACCATCATCGAAGTACCTCCCGTAGTGGTCCACCACCAACCTAAACAGATCGCTTCTCTAGATGTATCTACCAAGGCTCAGAGTTCAGACGCCAATGTACCCGAATCCTCCCTCCCTTGGACTGTGGCGTCGAGGACCTCCACCTCGAAGACCTCCGGTGTCAAAATCACCTGGATGATCGTCTGTTCGACGTGGCCACCGTGCTTCACGGCAAAGTCCGCCTACAAATGGTTGAAGAGCACAACACCCACCGGGCCGCGCTAGTCAGCGTCGATCACTCCTACGCCCATGTCGGGAAAGTGAAAACTTGTTAGTACAGAAATTGCATCAGTTAAACTAAATAGTATATTACAATTCACAAGACCCATTAAGTTAAGATTCCTTCTCATCTAGCAATTTAAAGGGGCTCATGCCGAAAATATATGCTTGATTCCTCACTGCCTATTCAAACTAAATATATAGATTTGGCAAATGCATAGAAAAACATGAAGTCAAAAGAAACACAGAAATGCATATGTGAACTAAATTACTTTGTGTGTTAGCAGATTTCTTGTTAGGTTATTCGCTATATATAGTACGACATCAGGCAGGGTGATGTGTTTACTTTGCACCGCAATGTTTGGCACCATGTTGAGTCTTCGCAGACAAATAGAATACATTGCTGGGCAGGACAAGGTAAAGAAAAATATAGAAATTTGTAGTTACTAAATCATTAGCATTAATCAGTGCCTTCTGCCGCGGGGGTCATGTATCAACTGATTTCAAGTATGTTCTTGCAAGCTACAAAGATGTTCAGAATTACTTGCAATCTGGTTTTACAAGCTACAAAGATGTTCAAAATTACTCATTATCTAGTAGTACAAATGGTGAAAACAGATTATGAAGTAGTCCAGACTCTACATAGACATATGTGATGAGCATTGAAGCATTCACTCTCCCAGTCTGTTTAGGACCATCAACCTAGTGGATGTCGTCTGGTAATAGAGGAAGTGCATCCTATATAAGGCACCCAACAAAAAGCTAAGTGACGGCTACTGTTTTCTCAGGTAGGGTGTACAAACTTAACAAAAAAGAAAGTGCACTATCACTATAGAGTCCGGTATATCCAGTTTCTAGGGCAAGTACTAAGGTCTAAGAACGATATGCTACTAAATGATTGATTTTGCTGCTCATGGACATAGACATGAGCAAGCACATGGCAGGGCCATGAACCTATGCAAAGCATCAATTGTTTTCAGCTCCATGGCAACATGTTCAGTGGAAATCAAGATACTACCCACTTGGACAACTGAATCTACCATGCGCATGCGAGATGCTACAGCTTCCTCAAAAAACAAGTAAAGAAGAGCATCATGGTTTCCTCACCCGAATATAGTGACCCACTCGCCATCTGCCTTCCATTCGCTGGCCAGAGCCATCGGCTTTGTCCTGGCAGTCTCCGTCGCCGGGGTCACAGAGAATAGAATGATCCATGGCTCTGCATGAACATCCAACATATCTCTAATAGAATTACATATGAAGAAAGCATCACTCCTGACAATTTCATCTAGAAAAGGGAAGTTAGCTAACTTATAGGGAAACAAAACATCAAGATTCTAACTGAACAAAAATAAACCTAGTCCAACTACGCAGTTTTTAGAATAGGAGGATGGCCCCGTCCAATGGCATAGGCCTAGGAAATTTTATTCAAGGACCAAACAAGATCATATTTCAGTTTACTACAATATGTAATTTAAATAGCACGAAGCAAACAACTATAAAATGAAGAGTGAACTATGATCCAATATTGTGCAGAATATTAAAATGAAGGTGGATTTTTCATATTCGAGTTTTTCTTCATAGTAAGTTAAAAAATAAATGAATATATGCATAAGGTGGACTTTCACATGCAACCTGTGGTAGTTTCGATTTGTGCTAGCTTCAATTGTCACTCCAAACCTCTATTTATCTTGTGGGCAACTCAAAATTGTTTACAATCCGTTATCTGCAACAAATAAAATGGACTGAACCTAATGATTCATTCAACTCAACTCTGCTTTGAACAAGTTGGCCACATTTAAATAAGAAGAATTGGAGAAGTGTACTTTCAGATCTATAGTACGTACTTTGGGACAAAAGGTCAAATTTACCTACTGGACGGCATGTATAATAATAATAGTAGTAATTCACCACTGAGATAGATGAGAAGATGAATTGATATGGGATGTGAGACTCGACAGTGGCGGGTACAATATCAAATTTCTCCTTTCTTTGCAAGAGAGGAAGAGAAATTAGATTGGGGATCAGAAGAAGGTGGGTACCGGTGGACCTGTTCATTGTTGTGGAGGAAGGAGGGCTTGTAGGCACTTGGGGTAGTCCTCTCCCGCCTCACCTCACCTTGCGTGCTGCCTCATGCAACAAGTCAGCAACGC
The DNA here is from genome assembly GCF_002162155.2 of Triticum dicoccoides. Classification (NCBI taxonomy): domain Eukaryota; kingdom Viridiplantae; phylum Streptophyta; class Magnoliopsida; order Poales; family Poaceae; genus Triticum; species Triticum dicoccoides. The sequence continues at coordinate 585,674,187 of NC_041382.1, read as the reverse complement.
TGATGTGTGTGTGCGTCTGCGTTTGTGCACTGCAGGGAAACCAAAGCAGGCTACGCATGAGGGAAGGAAAAAGGAAAGGGAAGAAGATCGAGAGAGTACCCTGGCGGCCATGGCGTCATCGGTCGAGCGGAGCAGAAGCAGACGGGCGGATGGAGGTCCTGTCCAGGTGCGCGAGCTCGCAATTGGGGAGATGCAGCCAACACCATGGAGGTGGAGCTCCAGGTCCTAGCCCTCGGCCATGGATGTGGATCTCCAGGTCCATGCCCTCGGCCATGGACATGGAGTTCTAGGTCCAAGCCCTTGGCGGCTCTGGGACTGAGAGCCGCGGCCTAACCTATTCTCTTATCGTCGTCTTCTGGTGAGGGGAGGAACGACGGTGGCGGTGGCGGTGGCGGAGGTCGTGCGGAGGCCTGGCCGGCCGGCTGCAGCGCTCGGGGCTGCACACACTCGTGGATTGGGAGAGTAGAGGAGGCCGGCGATGGAGGGGATCTGGATCGAGGTTTGGGTGGAACTTTTTTTTTGATAAACATGGGCGGGTGGACGGTGAGAACGTGGAGTACGGTTGGTGGCATAGCAGCAGCGCAGTGTGTCCCACTTGCGCTAGAACTATCCATCTAATAGTAGCGCAGATCTTATACCCACGCTATTACTATTTTCTGTTGAGGGGGTAGGGTGGAAATCATTTAGTAGCAGCGCATGTTTTTTGTCCCCGCGCTACTACGATGTCATACCAGCACGCGTTGTTTCTGTCGCTCTACTAATAAGTAGCAGTAGCGCCCTATTTTAGGCCGCGCTACTGGTAAGATTCTGTGTATAAGGTTTTCCCTAGGAGTGCACTAGCATGAGTAGGAGTTGTTTGAGCCCTGATGTGCCTACTCATTCATGCTTGTTTGTCATGCCTGCTATTGCTTAGAGTTGTGTCAGGTCTGATTCATCGGGGATGAATTGGAAAGTTGTGAACATGTCCTACTGTGTGTGAGCTAAGTGTGTTGAACACGATTTGGTAAAGGTATCGATGAGAGGCCATATAGGAGTACATGGTGGGTTGTTACCGTGCTTAAGCACCGAGATCTGCATATGTGATTTAACAACCAGCTACTACCATGCAATGGGCCCGAAACTAATGGACCCTATCGGTTTCTTAACCACCCTAGTTCTCTGTCCAGGAGTTGCAACTAGTTTCTGGTGTTTATAGGATATGTGTTGGCGGCCGTGCGTAGCGCTGACCCTAGGGGTGGGCTATGATATGGTATATACACCATGGCCGGGCATGCCGGGCGCCCGTTTGGTGTCTCGGAACCCTGTACACATCGTTGAGAGCCGTATGTGGAAACCTTGGCCGGAGTCCCTACGGATGGAACCTGGATAGGCGATAAACCTGGACTAGAGACTTGAGTGTTTAGGTAGGCCGTGGCCGACACCCTCGTTGGGCTTCCGCTTGAAGGTTGTCGAGTACATGTCGTGTAAATGGCAGTAAGTGGTGAGAGCGTGTGTGAAGAAGTACACCCCTGCAGGGTTAACATCATCTATTCGAATAGCCGCGTCCGCAGTAAAGGACTACTTGGTTGCCTATACAGTTCATAGACAAGTGAAAGTGGATACTCTAAAATGCGCAAGATAAGCGTGAGTGCTATGGATGGCATTCTCGTAGGAAGACGGGAGCGGATCCATAGTGGTGTATTGATATGGTGAATATGTGGACTCGTGTGCGCCACCTCAAAAGAGTTACTTGCCGCCATAGTTTAAGATAGCCACCGAGTCAAAGCTGGCTTGCTGCAGTTAAACTCCACCCCCCCCCCCTTTGTTGATACCGATGCATATGTAGTTAGTTCTGATGTAAGTCTTGCTAGGTACATTTGTACTCACGTTTGCCTATTTTATGTTTTGTAGAGAGACGTCAGTCTTGCTAGTAGTTCCATGTGGACTTCGACGTTTAGCTTGATACCTCAGCTACGATCTTGTGCCCTCGGCGGGATCTGGTAGATAGCCAGGCTTCTTAGCCTTTTTCATTTGTAGATGTCTGTACCCAGACATGTTAAGCTTCCGCATGTGCTTTGACTTGTATGCTCTGAATGTTGGCTCATGAGACCCATGTTTGTAATATCTCGCTCCTCAGAGCCTAACGAATAAATACTTTGAGTCATAGAGTTTTGTTGTGATGCCATGTTGTATTTGCACATATCGAGCATATTGTGTGTATGTTATTGAAATGCTTGGTATGTGTGGGATCCGACAATCTAGTTGTTTATCCTTGGTAGCCTCTCTTATGGGGAAATGTAGTCTGGTGCTTCCACTGAGCCTTGGTAGTCCGCTACAGCCCGGTTTACCGTAGTCCTGCTACCCCAACACTGCTGCTCCGGAACACTTAGACTGGCCGACATGTGATTCACTTCGTTCCTGTTTCACCGGAGTCCTGTTAGCCCAGTGCTACAGCCCGGATTCGCACGCTGCTGACCGACATGCTCGATGTTGATTCATGTATGCCTGTCCTCATAAGTTAGTGCCACTTTGGGTTCATGACTAGTCATGTCGGTCCGGGTTCTCTGTCATATGGATGCTAGCGACACTATCATATACGTGAGCCAAAAGGCGCAAACGGTCATGGGCCATGGTAAGGCGACACCCGTGGGAATACCATGCGTGAGGCCGCAAAGTGATACGAGGTGTTACCAGCTAGATCGATGTGACTTGGAATCGGGGTCCTGATAGCTTTGGTATCAGAGCCTGACTGCCTGTAGGATTACCAAGCCAAACTGGTCAAAGTTGTGTCTAGAAATGCTTTAGTTATGTTAGGGAATTGATTGTGGAAGGGAACATAAGGCTCTTTTTACTCCTTTACCTTATGGCCTTCTGATCTGAGTCACCCTCTTCTTTTCTGCGGGGATTAAGAACTAGGCTTTCTCATCTTCTATCAGGATCACGTGTTACTAATCTGTAGACTTATATGATTGTTGGTTTCAAGCCCGAGTTTAGTTCCTACTACTTCCGTGTGTTCATAGTTGGTCTCAGAACCTTGATATTGTGCTTCTGAGTGGTTATGCCACCATTTTGCAAGATGTCTCAAATATTTTTGGGCTTTTACAGCCGTTATGCTGTCCGAGTCATCCCAGGTTTCTAAATAGTCTGATGCATTCATAAATTCCTGATTTCTGTTCCCGAAGTCCCTTTGGGCCAGGTTAATCACACTAATTGCTGAGTTGAGGTATTCTATTGCCTTGACATATGTGTTGGAGCTAGTATTATGACCCTAGGCATCTTAGGGAGTCACCTAGTGATCTAGCCAGGTTTTGTATCCCCAGTGTGATGATTCTGGCCATTATTCTCGAAAGCATCTCGTGATGTTATGTAACACCCTCGATGCGACTATATCTCCCACGTGTCGAGGCACGACTTAGAGGCATAATCGCATTGAAGGTATATGTCGCAAGTTAGGCAATCTTCACAACATCCCATGTAATATGAATAAAAAGGGGAGATACCATAGTTGGCTTACACTCGCCACGTCAATCAAGTACATAAATAACATTACATCATCCAAACACTCATGGCCCGACTACGGCGCCAAAATAAAAGAGAACCCAACATGCGACACGGTCCCAATCAACCCCAACTGGGCACCACTACTGATCATCAGGAAAAGAAACATAGTAACATTGAGAGTCTTCGTCGAACTCCCACTTGAGCTCAAACGCGTCTCCTGGAGCGGAATCATCATGCCCTGCATCTGGTGTAATAGTAATCCGTGAGCCACAGGGACTCAGCAATCTCGCACCCTCGCGATCAAGACTATTTAAGCTTATAGGCATGGCAAGGTAAATATGTGGAGCTGCAGCAAGCGACTAGCAAGTATGGTGGCTAACTTATTCGCAAAAGAGAGCGAGAAGAGGAGGCAAAGCGCGAGCGAGAAACTAGAGAGCAACCTGCGCAAACATTACTCCAACACCATGTCCACCTCCCGGACTCCGCCGAGAAGAGGCCATCACGGTAACACACTCAGTTGATTCATTTTAATTAAGTTAAGGTTCAAGTTATCTACAACCGGACATTAACAAATTCCCATCTGCCCATAACCGCGGGCACAGCTTTCGAAAGTTCAATCCCTGCAGGGGAGTCCCAACTTAGCCCATGACAAGCTCTCACGGTCAATGAAGGAATAGACCTCCTCCCAAGACGTTCCGATCAGACTCGGTATCTCGGTTACTCAAGACACTTCGACAGGTTAAAACAAGACCAGCAACACCACCCGAATGTGCCGACAAATCCTGATAGGAGCTGCACATATCTCTTTCTCAGGGCACACTCAGATTGTCCTAGGTACGGGTAGGCCAGCCCAAAGTTGCCCCTGGTGGCCACCGGTAGCTGACAGGTAGACCAACACTCAGATGAGCACTGGCCCGGGGGGGGGGGGGTTAAAATAATGATGACCCTTGAGTCTGCAGAACCCAAGGGAAAGAAAAGGCTAGGTGGCAAATGGTAAAACCAATGTTGGGCATTGCTGGAAAAGCTTTAATCAAGGCGAACTATCAAGGGGTTCCCATTATAACCCAACCGCGTAAAGAACGCAAAATCCGGGAACATAACACCGATATGACGGAAACTAGGGCGGCAAGAGTGGAACAAAATACTAGGCGAGAGGCCGAGCCTTCCACCCTTTACCAAGTATATAGATGCATTAAGATAACATGGCAATAAAATTATATCCCAACAAGTAAATAAATGTTCCAATAAGGAACAGCCTTCAATCTTCACCTGCAACTAGCAACGCTATAAGAGGGGCTGAGCAAAGCGGTAACATAGCCAATCAACGGTTTGCTAGGACAATGGTGGGTTAGAGGTTTAACATGACAATTTGTGAGGCTTGAAAGCAAGTGGTAGGCATCGTAGCAATGGCATAGCAAAAGAGCGAGCAAACTAGCATAGCAAAGATAGTAGTGATTTCGAGGGTATGATCATCTTGCCTGCACAGTTGTCAGAGTTGACTGGATCCTCAAAAGCAAACTCAACGGGCTCCTCGTTAGCGAACTCGTCTCCCGGCTCTACCCAAACAAGACAAACAAGCAACAAGGATACAATCAACCACGTGCAAACTCAAACAACACAATGCAAAGATGATATGCTATGCGGGATGCGATGCGGGATGCAAAATGCAAAATATGACAGGATATGCAAGAACCTGGCCTCAACTTGGAAAACCAAGTGTGCCATTGGAAATATGAGATGAAATCGCCTGAAAACGATATAAAGAACGCCGGAATCGGAGTTACGGTTTGGAAATGGCAAGCGATTCAAAAATGACACCGGTCTGCGATTTACAGCAAGCAGCTATCTAAATGCAATGAGATGAACATGCTACAGCACCCGAACATGACAACAAAATACATGCCAGGGATGCATACAAGATGCTTAAGAAAAGTCTAGCACTGAGCTACGGCCAATTCATCCATTAACAGGTTCAAACAAGCATGGCAAAAATGCATATGACAAACAGATCTCAGACTTAGTGAAATTAACACTAGTCTGGAATTTCAGATCAGGTAGCTCTCTTCGGAGCAAAAAACTACATGCTATAGGATCTGAACATGGCAACGTAAAGCATGGCATGGAGCTACTCAAAGAGCTTAACAAAAGTCCCTTAGTGACCTTGAGCCAAAAGGGATCAGAAAATACAATTGCAAGCATGTGAACATAGCAAAAACATAATCAGTTTCCAGACTTAGTGAAAACTGGCACATGCTGAAATATAACTCAAGTAGGCATGTTCACGAGCTCGATGCACTCACTATGGTGCAAGTCATGGCAAGACAATCATACACCCATCAAGAAGGCACAAAATGAAAGCTAGAAATGGCAAGAACAATAGCATAGCATGCACGGATCAACTACAACATCATCGGCAAAATTGCAAACAAGTTGACAATCTGCCCAGATTCACAAAGTAGCAAAAGTAGAGCTCGATTGACTCAAGCTAGGTTGCTCCATAATTGCAAACAAAGGCATGGATGGATAAAGCACTACAATATTAACAAAAAGTCCTTACTGATCATCCTCAAAAGAGGCACGGATCGCTAGGAAACAACCTGAACATATGGCAATATGAGATAAACAGCTCCAGGACTTAGTGGAATTGCTAAGTCCCTGAAAACAGAATTAGCAAGTGCACCACTTTGCAAGCTTGCACAAGTCACCACACACATCACAAAAATACATGGGTTGCACCTATGGAAAGATGACAAAACCCTTAACAAAACACATGTAGAGCATCAGGGCATAGCATGCACAAATTAATCATGACAAAAATGACAAAAACCTAAATGGAGCAGCAGATCTGACAATTAACTCAAGTATGCCTCTTCTAACAGCATTTCGGGCATCAAGATGAACTCAAATGAAAATTATGCAATGGAATGAAATGATGTTCTCTCTGAGATGAACATTTTGATATGCTATATGCATGAATCGGAGCTACGGATGCAAAGTTACGGGGTCATGAACATGAGCACTTGGACTGAGATTTCGGGACTTAGACGAAATTTAGCACCGGATCTAGGGTTTGACCCGGCACGCAGATCGAGGCGGCGGCGCGCACTGTTCACCGGCGTTGACGGAGCTCGCCGGAGCGGGATGACGGCGGCGAGGTGCTCCCGGGCCGGATCTCACCGGATCCGGCCGGCGGGGAGCCGGAGAGGCAGCGGGGCAGCGGCCACGGCGCGGCGGCGGCGGTTGGTGGCGGCGGCCACGGCGCGGTGGCGGCGGTTGGCGGCGGCGG
>NC_041382.1:585657409-585666823 GCF_002162155.2 Triticum dicoccoides | reverse complement strand
CACGTGTCAGCGCGCGGATGGCTGGAGACGGCGGGCGGATGCTGTCCGGCTCCGTCCGGACCGTCCGGTGGCGGCGGATGGATCTAGGGTTTAGGGGGGAGGGGAGACCCGTGAATTTCGTAGGGGGGGTGATATTTATAGGCATAGAGGGAGCTAGGAGTGTCCAAATGAGGTGCGGTTTTCGGCCACGCGATCGTGATCGAACACTCTAGATGATGGAGAGGGTTATGGTGGGTTTTGGGCCAAAATGGAGGGGTGTTGGGCTGCAACACACACGAGGCCTTTTCGGTCCTTCGGTTAACCGTTGGAGTATCAAACGAAGTCCAAATGATACGAAACTTGACAGGCGGTCTACCGGTAGTAAACCAAGGCCGCTTGGAAAGTCTTGGTCCAATCTGGAAATGTTTAATCCCCACACACGAAAGAAAGGTAGAAATGACCACCGGAGGAGAACGAAGCGCCGGAATGCAAAACGGACAACGGGGAAAATGCTCGAATGCATGAGACGAACACGTATGCAAATGCAATGCACATGATGAGATGATATGATATGCATGACAACGAGAACAACACACGGAGACAAAGACCCAAACCCGAGGAAATAAATATAACTTAACGCCGGAAATGGCAAGAGTTGGAGTACAAATTGGAAAGTTACATCCAGGGTGTTACAACACTCCACCACTACGAAAGGATCTCGTCCCGGGATCTAGGACTGAAAGAACGCCGGGTACTCAGAATGGAGGTGATCCTCGCGTTCCCAGGTAGCTTCACGGTCGGAATGATGTGACCACTTGACTTTGAGAAATTTGATTGACTTGTTGCGAGTCTTGCGTTCAGTCTCTTCAAGAATAGCAACTGGGTGCTCACGATAGGAGAGATCTTCTTGGAGCTCAATGTCCTCGAAGTTGACAATGCGGTCAGGAGTCTTGAAGCACTTTCGAAGCTGAGAGACATGGAACACGTCATGAACATTTGCAAAGTTTGAAGGAAGCTCGAGTTGATAGGCAAGGTCGCCTCTCTTGCTGACAATCTTGAAAGGTCCCACGTATCTAGGGGCAAGCTTCCCTTTGATACCGAAGCGACGAGTACCTTTCATAGGAGAGACACGGAGGTAAACATGATCTCCGATCTCGAAAGCCAAATCACGGTGCTTACTATCATAGTAGCTCTTCTGATGGGATTGGGCTGCTTTGAGGTTATCATGAATGACTTTGCACATTTCTTCTGCTTCTGTGATTAAGTCATTACCCAAAAGTTGACGTTCACCGGTTTCAGACTAGTTGAGAGGGGTACGACACTTCCTGCCATACATTATTTCAAATGGGGCCTTGCCCGAACTTGCTTGAAAACTGTTGTTGTAGGAGAATTCAGCATAAGGAAGACAATCCTCCCACTTCATGCCGAAGGAGATCACACAAGCCCTGAGCATATCTTCAAGAATCTGGTTGACACGCTCGACTTGACCGCTAGTTTGAGGATGGAATGTTGTGCTGAAGCGGATGTTCGTGCCCATGGCCTTCTGAAAAGAATCCCAAAACTTCGAGGTAAAGATGCTGCCACGGTCTGAAGAGATCACTTGTGGAATACCGTGCAAAGAGACAATACGAGAGGTATAGAGTTCCGCCAATTGAGCTGCAGTGATCGACTTTTTGATAGGCAGAAAGTGAGCCACTTTGGTGAGTTTTTCGATGACAACGAATATAGCATCATTGCCACGCTTGGACTTTGGAAACCCAGTCACGAAGTCCATTTCAATGTGGTCAAACTTCCATTCTAGAATGGCAAGAGGTTGGAGGAGACCAGCTGGCCTTTGGTGTTCTTCCTTCACTCTTCTGCAGACATCACATTCATTCACGAATTGAGCGATCTCGCGCTTCATTCGAGTCCACCAAGAAGCTTGCTTGAGGTCCTGATACATCTTCGTGCTCCCAGGGTGGATGGAGAGGAGAGAATTGTGAGCCTCGTTCATGATCACTTTACGAAGTTCACCTTTGGGTACAACAATACGATCCTTGAAGAAGAGAGTGTCCTTGTCATCAAGGCGGTAGCACTTGTACTTGGGTTGACTCTTGGCAATCCCAATCTTCACCTTTTTCACCATAGCATCAAGAAGCTGGGCTTGGCGAATCTGGTCTTCTAAGGTAGGAGAGACTTTAAGGTTGGAGAGGAAACCTTGAGGAACAACTTGCAGATTAAGTTTGCGGAAAGCTTCACAAAGCTCGGGTTGATAAGGCTTGAGAATCAGACTGTTGCAGTGAGCTTTCCTGCTCAATGCGTCAGCAATCACATTGGTCTTTCCTGGAGTATACTCGATACTCGGATTGTACTCTTGAATCATTTCGACCCATCGAGTTTGCCTGAGGTTGAGATTAGGCTGAGTGAAGGTGTACTTGAGACTCTTGTGATCAGTGAAAATGTCCACTTTTCTTCCCAATAGAAGATGTCTCCAAGTCAAAAGAGCATGCACAACTGCCGCCAACTCGAGATCATGAGTGGGGTAGTTCTTCTCATTAGGCTTCAATTGGCAAGAGGTATAAGCAACAACTTTCTTCTCTTGCATCAATACCGCGCCAAGACCTTGGAGAGAGGCATCACAAAAGACCTCGTACGGCTTGGATTCATCAGGCGGAGTCAGAACTGGAGCAGTGATCAATTTCTCTTTCAAAGTGTTGAAAGCAATATCACACTCCGGAGACCAAACGTACTTGACGTGCTTCTGAAGAAGATTAGAGAGAGGCTTCGCGATCTTAGAAAAGTTTTCAACAAATCTTCGGCAATAGCTTGCGAGACCGAGAAAACTGCGGAGTTGCTTCACGTTCTGAGGAGGTTCCCAATTCACAATTGCAAACACCTTCTCAGGATTCACGGCAATGCCCTTGGCAGAGATGATATGACCAAGATAAAGAACCTCATCGAGCCAAAATTCACACTTGGAGAACTTGGCGTAGAACTGATGTTCCCTGAGCTTATCAAGAACCAAACGCAAGTGCTTGGCATGATCTTCCTTGTTCTTGGAGAAAACCAGAATGTCGTCGAGATAGACCAAAGCAAAGTCATTGGTGTAGGCGTTGAAGATGAAGTTCATCATGCGAGAGAAAGTCGGAGGGGCGTTGACGAGGCCAAAAGACATGACAGTGTATTCATATGAACCAAAGCTTGTCCTGAAAGCCGTCTTGGGAATATCTTGCTCACGGATTCGAACCTGATGATAACCCATACGGAGATCAAGCTTGGAGAATACTTGGGCACCTTTGAGTTGTTCAAACAACTCATTGATGTTGGGAAGTGGATATTTGTTCTTGATGGTCTTCTTGTTCAATGGACGGTAATCAACACAAAGTCGGTCCGTTCCATCCTTCTTCTTCACAAAAAGAACACCACAACCCCACGAAGAAGAACTAGGCCGGATGAGACCCATTTTCTCTTGAATATCGAGTTGCTTCTTTAGCTCCTTCAACTCTTCAGGTCCGAGCTTGTAAGGACGTTTGCACACCGGTTCCGTGCCAGGCTCAAGATCAATAACGAATTCAACTGGCCGGTGCGGAGGCATTCCTGGAAGCTCTTCTGGAAAGACGTCTTGATATTTGCAAACGACTGGAATTTGTGAAATAGCATCCAATTCACCCTTCTCATTGAGAGAAAACAGATGGATAGTATCATCACGAGCGGCAAAGACAATTACATCCTCAGACGAATGAGTCAATTGAATCTGTCTGGCTGCACAATCAAGATGCGCCTTGTGCTTAGAAAGCCAATCCATTCCGAGAATAAGATCAATATCCGAGTCACCAAGAACCGTTGGGGAAGCTAGAAACTTGTAGTCACCCAAAGTGATAGTAACATCCGGAAAGATGGAGTTAGCCTGCATGCGCTTACCGGGAGAGACAACTGCTAAAGGACTAGGCAAAACTTGCGAAACCAAATCATGCCTATTTGTAAACGGTCTCGAGATGAAGCAATGCGATGCACGAGTGTCAAAAAGAACTTTTGCAGGTATATCATTAACAGGAAGGTTACCCATGATCACATCTTACGAGTCCTCTGCCTGAGCTGCATTCATCAAATTGACCTTGGCATGCTTGGGGTTATGCTTGACCACTGTTGTACTTGCCGATCTCATAGGAGGAGGAGGAAGACGCCTCTGGTTGAAACACTTGTTGGCATAGTGACCCTTCTGTTGGCACTTGTTGCACGTGACCTCTGAAAGCGGACGGAGCTACGGAGCACCCGATCTTGGAGCTTGAGATGAAGTCTTGTTCTGAAAGCCAGGGTTGGGTGGGTGGGAAGAACCACTGCCACCTTTGCTCTTCTGCTGATACGGCAGACGAAACGGAGGAGGAGGAAGCCAATACTTCTGCTGCTTGGCCACTTGAGTAGAGGAAGAAGGAGTAACATCTCTGGCTCGCTTCTTGGAAGCATCACACTTCAACTGAGTAGCCTCTTGTTTCAGTGCCATGTTGTAGACCTCATCGTATCTCAAGGGCTCAAAGAGAACAAGAGCTAGCTGAATTTCTTCTCTGAGACCACCCCTGAACTGGTATATCATGCTCTTCTCGTCAGGGACGTCCTTCTTGGCAAAGCGGGCGAGCTTCTGGAACAACTTGTTGTAGTCATAGACAGATAAAGAGCCTTGCTTCAGATTGCGGAATTCCTCACGCTTGCTTTCAACCACGCTCTGGGGAATATGATGAGCTCGGAAATCTCAACGGAAATCATCCCAAGTGATAACACGTCCACCTCTGGAGTCCTTGTACTGCTGGAACCATTCTGCAGCTTGATCTTTGAGTTGGAAGGAAGCGAACTTAACAAAGTCCTCAGGCCTGACGTTACTACACTCGAAATGCTTGCACAGATCCACAAGCCAATCGTCAGCATCGGTTGCCTCAACACAATTGCTGAAAGTCTTTGGCCCGTTAGCAAGGAACTGGTTGAGTGTAGCAAAGTGATTCTGATTGCTGCCTTGATTCCCTTGGTTGCCTTGATTGCGCTCTTGGAGAATTTGCATGATCAACTGTGTGTTTGCATTGGTTGCGGCCATCACAGCTTGCCATGCCTCTGGAGGAGGTGGAGGTGGTGGCGGATCAGGATTTGGAGTCGTGCGCGTTGGAGGAGCCATCCTGAAGAGGTTGACCACCATTAGCACATTGATAGACAATATTGAAGCTGAATCCAACGAATGAAAATTGCAACATATAGTCTTCACATCCGAACAAAATGAACGAATGCATTCCTCTTGAAATGGTCACATATCCATAAATTGAGAAGCCACGTAGAATTAAGGTAGAGAAATAAATCAACAAGGTACGGATCAAGAACGAATAATCGGTAAGAAATCCCAATCTCAAACCAAATATCTGTGGAAGAAGAACTAGAGCTACAAGAATTCCCACCTATGAAACTCCCGAACCTTTCCGGTTATGCAATCAGGTGTTGGGGATACAGGGGAAGCATAATATCTCACCCAAACTAGCAAATCCTACATCCAGCTGTATCCATCCTTCAACACATAACCAAGAAACCTTTGGAAACCATCTACCTCAACCTTCGAAAAGCATCCGTTATACAAGTTATGGCGATACTCCCAAACTCCCGCCCCAGTACTGGGTGGCGTCGAGGTTATCTCACCAACGAACTGCATAAAAGAGATTTTCGATGTCGGCGTACTAGACTCAGGTATTCCAGAACTGCAACGATAAAATTATGATGACAACACCTCAGAGCTCAACTCCCCGGGACACTTCCACTAAACCCCTGACAGGAGGCACCAAGACAATGTTCTCATCATAAAACCATCGGAACGATTCCAAGATACCCGCGTGATCCTAAATTTTTTTTAGTCAAATTTGAGAAGAGAAGAGTCAAAACTCTACGTCAGGATGCCTTACCAGAGTGATGAGGAGACTGGGAAGTAAAAAGAATTCCTAAACTCTCCGATATATAATTCCTAAAGACTCAAAACATTTTTCTAGACACAACTCAGCCGCTAAAAACGATCAAGCAATGGGGCTCCTAAGGTCGGGGAAGGCTCTGATTACCAACTTGTAACACCCTCGATGCGACTATATCTCCCACGTGTCGAGGCACGACTTAGAGGCATAATCGCATTGAAGGCATATGTCGCAAGTTAGGCAATCTTCACAACATCCCATGTAATATGAATAAAAAAGTGGATATAACATAGTTGGCTTACACTCGCCACGTCAATCAAGTACTGAAATAACATTACATCATCCAAACACTCATGGCCCGACTACGGCGCCAAAATAAAAGAGAACCCAACATGCGACACGGTCGCAATCACCCCCAACCGGGCACCACTACTGATCATCGGCAAAGAAAACATAGTAACATTGAGAGTCTTCGTCGAACTCCCACTTGAGCTCAAACGCGTCTCCTGGAGCGGAATCATCAGGCCCTGCATCTGGTGTAATAGTAATCTGTGAGCCACAAGGACTCAGCAATATCGCACCCTCGCGATCAAGACTATTTAAGCTTATAGGTATGGCAAGGTAAATATGTGGAGCTGCAGCAAGCGACTAGCAAGTATGGTGGCTAACTTATTCGCAAAAGAGAGCGAGAAGAGGAGGCAAAGCGCGAGCGAGAAACTAGAGAGCAACCTGCGCAAACATTACTCCAACACCGTGTCCACCTCCCAGACTCCGCCGAGAAGAGGCCATCACGGTAACACACTCAGTTGATTCATTTTAATTAAGTTAAGGTTCAAGTTATGTACAACCGGACATTAACAAATTCCCATCTGCCCATAACCACGGGCACGGCTTTCGAAAGTTCAATCCCTACAGGGGAGTCCCAACTTAGCCCATGACAAGCTCTCACGATCAACGAAGGAATAGACCTCCTCCCAAGACGTTCCGATCAGACTCGGTATCTCGGTTACTCAAGACACTTCGACAGGTTAAAACAAGGCCAGCAACACCGCCCGAATGTGCCGACAAATCCCGATAGGAGCTGCACATATCTCTTTCTCAGGGCACACTCAGATTGTCCTAGGTACGGGTAGGCCAGCCCAGAGTTGCCCCTGGTGGCCACCGGTAGCTAACAGGTGGACCAACACTCAGAGGAGCACTGGCCCCGGGGGGAGGGGGGGTTAAAATAATGATGACCCTTGAGTCTGCAGAACCCAAGGGAAAGAAAAGGCTAGGTGGCAAATGGTAAAACCAATGTTGGGCATTGCAGGAAAAGCTTTAATCAAGGCGAACTATCAAGGGGTTCCCATTATAACCCAACCGCGTAAGGAACGCAAAATCCGGGAACATAACACCGATATGACGGAAACTAGGGCGGCAAGAGTGGAACAAAACACTAGGCGAGAGGCCGAGCCTTCCACCCTTTACCAAGTATATAGATGCATTAAGATAACATGGCAATATAATGATATCCCAACAAGTAAATAAATGTTCCAACAAGGAACGGCCTTCAATCTTCACCTGCAACTAGCAATGCTATAAGAGGGGCTGAGCAAAGCGGTAACATAGCCAATCAACGGTTTGCTAGGACAATGGTGGGTTAGAGGTTTAACACGGCAATTTGGGAGGCTTGAAAGCAAGTGGTAGGCATCGTAGCAATGGCATAGCAAAAGAGCGAGCAAACTAGCATAGCAAAGATAGTAGTGATTTCGAGGGTATGATCATCTTGCCTGCACAGTTGTCAGAGTTGACTGGATCCTCAAAAGCAAACTCAACGGGCTCCTCGTTAGTGAACTCGTCTCCCGGCTCTACCCAAACAAGACAAACAAGCAACAAGGATACAATCAACCATGTGCAAACTCAAACAACACAATGCAAAGATGATATGCTATGCGGGATGTGATGCGGGATGCAAAATGCAAGATATGACAGGATATGCAAGAACCTGGACTCAACTTGGAAAACCAAGTATGCCACTGGAAAGATGAGATGAAATCGCTTGAAAACGATATAAAGAACACCGATATCGGAGTTACGGTTTGGAAATGGCAAGCGATTCAAAAATGACACCGGTCTGCGATTTACAGCAAGTAGCTATCTAAATGCAATGAGATGAACATGCTACAGCACCCGAACATGACAACAAAATACATGGCAGGGATGCATACAAGATGCTTAAAAAAAGTCTAGCACTGAGCTACGGCCAATTCATCCATTAACAGGTTCAAACAAGCATGGCAAAAATGCATATGACAAACAGATCTCAGACTTAGTGAAATTAACACTGGTCTGGAATTTCAGATCAGGTAGCTCTCTTCGGAGCAAAAAACTACATGCTACAGGATCTGAACATGGCAAAGTAAAGCATGGCATGGAGCTACTAAAAGAGCTTAACAAAAGTCCCTTAGTGACCTTGAGCCAAAAGGGATCAAAAAATACAATTGCAAGCATGTGAACATAGCAAAAACATAATCAGTTTTCAGACTTAGTGAAAACTGGCACATGCTGAAATATAACTCAAGTAGGCATGTTCACGAGCTCGATGCACTCACTATGGTGCAAGTCATGGTAAGACAATCATACACCCATCAAGAAGGCACAAAATTAAAGCTAGACCTGGCAAGAACAATAGCATAGCATGCACGGATCAACTACAACATCATCGGCAAAATTGCAAACAAGTTGACAATCTGCCCAGATTCACAAAGTAGCAAAAGTAGAGCTCGATTGACTCAAGCTAGGGTGCTCCATAATTGCAAACAAAGACATGTATGGATAGAGCACTACAATATTAACAAAACATCCTTAATGATCATCCTCAAAAGAGGCACGGATCGCTAGGAAACAACCTGAACATATGGCAATAAGAGATAAATAGCTTCAGGACTTAGTGGAATTGCTAAGTCCCTGAAAACAGAATTAGCAAGTGGACCACTTTGCAAGCTTGCACAAGTCAGCACACACATCACAAAAATACATGGGTTGCACCTATGGAAAGATTACAAAACTCTTAACAAAACACATGTAGAGCATCAGGGCATAGAATGCACACATTAATCATGGCAAAAATGATAAAAACCTAAATGGAGCAGCAGATCTGACAATTAACTCAAGTAGCCCTCTTTTAACAGCATTTCGGGCATCAAGATGAACTCAAATGAAAATGATGCAATGGAATGAAATGATATACTCTCTGAGATGAACATTTTGATATGCTATATGCATGAATCGGAGCTATGGATGCAAAGTTACGGGGTCATGAGCATAAGCACTTGGACTGAGATTTCGGGACTTAGACGAAATTTACCACCAGATCTAGGGTTTGACCCGGCATGCAGATCGAGGCGGCGGCGCGCACTATTCACTGGTGTTGACGGAGCTCGCCGGAGCGGGATGACGGCGGCGAGGTGCTCCCGGGCCAGATCTCTCCGGATCCGGCCAGCGGGGAGCCGGAGAGGCGGTGGGGCGGCGGCCACGGCGCAGC